>NC_133833.1:6165000-6315000 GCF_047830755.1 Zonotrichia albicollis
CGGTGCTCCCGCAGTCCCCGAGGTTCCCCGGATCTCCGGGGCTCTTTCAGCCCCCTGCGCTCCCCAGTCCCCCGGGGCTCCTCCAGGCTCTGGGGCTCCCCCAAAGCCCCCGACTCTCCCAGTCCTCGAGGCTCCCCCAGCCCCCAGAGTTCCTCTTGTCCTCGATGCTCCCCTAGCCCCCCCAGGGCTCCCCCAGCCCTCCAGAGCTTCCCCAGATCCTGCAGCTCCCCAAGGTCCCCCAGATCCTGCAGCTCCCCCAAACTCCAAGGCTACCCCAATCTCCCAGGGCTCCCCCAGTCCCAAACTCCCCCAAAACCCAGGCCATTCCCAACCCCCAGGACTTGGACATAGAAGGGCAGCATTTATGGGACTCTCCTTCCCCCCTGCCTTCACACTTCCCCAAAGCACCCAGGGCCTTTGGGCAATAAAACCGTGGAAAATGGCAATTTCATTGAAAAAATCCCTAATGGGAACCTCCATCCAAAATTCCTTCCTGGGTGAAAGATCCCAAGGCGGTTTTAGCTTCACAGTGGCAGGGGGCACAGGGTGGTTCTGAATAGAAGGAAATATGGGTTGCAGGCAACAAATGCACAATAGTTTTACTTTTCTTTTTAAAGGAAAGTAAAAAGCACGTGCAAGAGAAGGAAATTAGGACCCATCTGGTGCCAAAGGTTGAAGGCAGTGGTTGGTTACAGGCAAACAGTGTTTTGTTGACCCAGTGTTGATCACAAGTAGTGAAGATATCGCTGGGGCCCCAGTGGAGTGGAGGAATGGAAAAACAGTGCTAATGGCCCTTAAATTTATGTTTTGCTTTTATTTTTATTATGTTGGAGACCAGAAGCCTTGTAGATGCAAGAAGAGTAGGATGGGGTGGAAACCTCACAGACTTAAGTCAGGACAGTGAGTAGCTGGAGGCAGGAGATTTGCCTCTCCTTGGGTCCCCTGGACAGGCTAAGTCCAGCAGAGGCCATGGAGATGGCCATGTGTGCTGACTCTGAGGTAGCCACACAATCCCCAAAGGCCCCTCATGATTATGCTGTGGGGGACAGCACAAGGACACCATAGGGAGGACTACCAAGAGTTCTCAGTTTTGCAGAGGATCCCTTAGTGGTGTGTGTGTATGGACCTTTTGACTTGGGAGGCTTTGAACCTCCCCAAGGAAGAAGTCAAGTGTGGAGTGCTCATGGTGCATTTCCAGCTGTGCTCTCCCTGACCCCTAGACTGCCTCTTTTCTTTCCAGAAACACGAGTTCTTTGTGGACATGACCTGTGAGGGCTGTTCCAATGCAGTCACCCGTGTCCTGCACAGGCTGGGAGGTGAGTCAGTGCTGGCTATGGGACAGGCAGCTCCAGAGCTGTGCCCTGGGCTCCTCCATCCTCAAGGATAACGCTGTAGATAAAAGCTGAAAGCTGGAAACTTCTCCTTGCTTTGCTCTGAGGCTGCTCCTTGCTGGTGACAAGTGACTGGTTGTTTGCAGGTCTGTGACCCTTGGAGAAGTGTCAAGGGAGGGAGGAGCTGCCATGGCTGCAGGTGGCTCTGAGTCACCAGGGCCTCACCTGAGCCCTGGGGAAGGACACTGTGGACCCCTGCTCAGGCTGCCAGAGGGAAGGGAGGTGAATGTCCTGCCTGGCCCTGTTTCCAAGGAGGCCTGGAGTGTTCGTGGTGCTTCCCCAGATGTGTCATCAGCAGTCACAGGGAAGAGCTGCTGAGCAGAGCCTTTGGTGCTTGTCTGTGTAGCCTATTTTTAATACCACCTGGAAATTATAACCCATCTTTTGTTTGCTGACATTTCCAAGACAGAAGGATCTGGCCTGCACTCGTCAGTTGTGAGGACCTGCTCCCCTCTGAGGGAGAACAGCTTCCAGCCACCAAGGCAAAGGCCTTCTTTCATTACCATTACCAGGCTGTGACAATCCCATTTTCTCTGTGTGTAGTCGTCAGCACCTCCATCACTCTTCAACGGGCTGGCCAGTATCAGCCTCAGTAATGATGAGATATAGCTCTCAAAGCTGATCCATACCTGCAGGTTTTTTGAAAATACATAACTGGATAGAGACTGCATGTCCAGTTCCTCTCACTGGGGTGAGAGTGGCTCACCTTTATTAGGCACTGGGAAATCCACATGGTAAAATGTCTTTTCCCTCCTTTTACTTCCAGCTGGTAGGCGGCACTGCCAGTTTAGGCGCCTTGTCCTGAGCCTTTCCTAACCCTATTCACACTAAACCAGAGCACAGACTGAGCTGGGTGGAAATTTTAGTGGTTGGTTTGAAATCAGCTTACACAGATTCCTACATGAACAATTGTGTTGATCCAAGGTGGGGTGAGCAGATTAAAGCAGTTCAGAGACTGATACCTGATGTGGAGCTAGAGCAGATTTAACTTCCTTCATACCACTGCTGGCTGGACAGCAGGCTGGTTTTGCTGGCTGGTGGTGGTGTCAGAGTGTGCTGGCAGGAGATAAATGTCCATTTGTCTGATGCCCTGGGGAACACAGATGTGTGAAGGTGAGCTTCCCCTGTGCTTACACCATTTGGCTGCTTCTAACTCTACAAAATGCTTTTCCTCATAGGTGTCAATTTTGATATTGACCTGCCCAACAAGAAGGTGTACATTGACTCAGAGCACAACGTTGACACCCTCTTGGAAACCCTCAAGAAGACTGGAAAGAATGCTTCCTACCTTGGGGAGAAGTCTGCACAGTAGCCTTGCCTGGTGTGAGGAGCTAGGTACATACCAGCTGTACCCAATGTGGAAGAGAGACATCTGAGCTTTTCCCAGGTCTCCCAGTAAAACAGCATCTTCCTGGAAAGCACAAATTTAAAAAGACCTGCAGGTCCAGCTTCAGCAAACCCCTCATGTCAGAGAAGCAGCTGGAGCACACACAGGGACCCCTTAGCTGTTCTGCACAGCCTGTGTGATCCCAGCCTTGCCTGTAGTGGAGAGGTAGAACACAGCCTCTGTGCCATTCCCACATGGACCCAGAGTTTGCCAGAGCACATTGTGCGTGAAAATAAATCCCAAACACACTTAACAGCTGGCCAGAGAGAGTGGTGGGAGGGTGATGGGACACAAAGAGCCCTTTGGGTGTGAGATGCTGTGGGCTGGCTCTCAGCACAAGGACCTCCAACAGCTGATTCTCCTGATAAGGCTTTTAATCCTCCACTACACTTAAGGATGGAAAAACAGCAGCTCCCTGGTACTCTTCTGGATGTAAAATGTTGGGTTTCAGAATAGCTCCCAGTACACACATTCCCTGGCCAACTGTCTACTCCAATGACAACCTGGTGGTTGCAGCCTGTCAATTTTCCCAGAATTCCAGCATTATGAAGATATGTACAAAACTGTGCTGACTGTAAAATATATTGGCATACAAGGTTCAATTACAGTGAAAAGAATAAAGTGGGAGAGGGCTGCCCACTCACTGCATGTATCATTCTTTAGTGTGCAAAATTATTACATGGCATCTCCTAAGAATTTGTTTCTGTCAGTGCAGCTTTCTGATCCAGTGACATTTTTTTTTAATGGTCTAGTTGGATCATCACAAATGCCCAGCACAGATGCACTGAAACCAGTTCATGCTGATTTAATTCCCAGTCAGTAAATTAAATCAGGGATTTATACCAGCAGGAATTAAATTGATACAAGAAAGAGCTGAGCTGATAGTGACGTGTCTGCAATGGATCTGCATTGCTTAATAGGCTGACAACAGATTTAAAATCTGCAGTTTGTATCATTTGTGCAAGCTCTCTGTGCTTCTTAGAAATTATTTAAAATCATAGCTGTAATCAAATAACAACCCCACTTAACAGAGGGAGGCTGATCTGAATTGATCAGTACCTTAAATAGTTTTCAGTGTATTTCAGTTTCCTAGTATTGACTGCAAGGGCTGTTACAGCTTGCAGTAACTTGTGGACTATTTGTCTGCAGAATTTAACTATTACAGCAAAGTCAATCTCAAATAAGGGAGGTGTGTCTCTTTTCCTGGCCCAGTTTCCCCATTTCTTTCCTTATAAGACATCAAGGCAGCTGGTGAGTCAGTTCAGCTGGCCAGCGTGGCAGAACATTTCTCTGGATTCCTTTGTTTTCCTGTTGCACTTTAACTGAAGCTCTTTGATTAATCCAAGGATCTTGAGACCCAAAACACAGGAGAGCAGGGGGCTGGACTGCCCTTGCAAGATCACTTCAGTCAGGCTAAAAATCCACTCAATTTAAATTTTGCACAGCACATAGGGAATGTTTTTAAGGGCCGTCTGTAAAAGAAGGGAGGGAAGTTGCAAATCCTTGGCTCTGCTGGATGGATTTCCTTTGGCCCTCCTCCTGCTTGACCGGCAGAGGGCATCTCTGTATAACATTATCTGCTCTGGGCCTTGCTGTTCTCTCCCCTTCATTTATTTATTTATGTATTTATTTTGCAGGAACTCAATCATGACTTCAGCAAAAAGATGCCTTAACAGTCTGCGTGTGTCCCAGCTTGCTGTGTCATTTGACCTTTGCCAGATGTCAGAAAGCAGAGGGCTGGCAGGAGGAGACAGCTGGGCCTTGTGCTCCAGAAGTGGAGAGGGCTGGGGGAGGAGGTTGTGTGGTGTTTCTAGTCCCACAGTAAATCAAGGCACTGCTTTTAACTTTCCGTGTGTGTCTGTGTGTCCTGTGTGTCTTTGTACTGCTTTAAGTGGTTTTCTGTGAAAGAGGCAGCTTTTAGGGATGGAAAACTCCCCTCTCCATGCACCACAGGTCTCCCAGGAAATTGCAGCTATCCTTAGAAGCTGACTGCAACCTCTGCCTGAGGGACACATCTCAGGAGAACTGTGCTTGAATGTCACTTAGATTCAGGGAATCTGCATCTTGGAAGTTGTTTTTCCATCACAGAACAAACAGACTTTCCATTTGGGATGCAAGTGCTGGGCAGAAGCGACTTTGGCAGCCCCTGTAAGTCAAGGATAACCAAGTGTCCTTTAGAGCTCAATGTGGCCTTGAGGCACAAGTGTGCAAAAGAGAATGCCTGGCCTGATGAGAAACACAGAAGGGATGGAGGAAGGATTAGGGTGTGGGCATATCCAAGGTCTCTCATTTCCTGGCCCAGTGACCAGCCTTGTGGACTGTACTGCTGCTTTCATTTAATTCAGGTTCTCAGCCCAGTGAGGGGTTGCATGTGTGTGTCCCAGTCTGCTGTCTGGTTTCACATGGGGGATTCTCCCACACCTACCAGTGACAGGGCTTGTTCTACAGAAAGGAAAAGCAACTAAAGTTTGGAGGAAAAGGTTACTCTGCATTTCAGCTTTTTTTTTTGTAACTAATTTAAATTAACTTTGTCATAATTGCAATTTATTCTTTCTTAGAGTAGTTTACTGTTCAAAGTCCTTCTTTACCTCTGATCCAAGCATGATTAATTGCTGTAGATGGACTTGCAGGGGACTGGAGAGGCACTTCAAGGAATGTGTTACAGACACTTTTTATTACTGGTTAAATTAAGGGAAGCTAAAGGCTACAAGTGTAACATCATTGCTTTATTTTTTTCTTGCCTTAAAGTCTCCCAGTTTGGCAGGAAGTTTCCAGAGCCAAGACCCAGAACCAGGACCTATTTCTGCTTTGTGTCCATGCACTCAGATGCCCTGTGTGACCCCTCCAGAGTCTTGGGGAGCGAGTGAATTCCTTTCCCTAGACTGCCCTTGCTGCCCTGAGCTGGTGTTTGCCAAGCTCAGTTATTATTTATTGATCTCATCTTCCTCCCAGGCTTGGCCAGAGTCAGTGGCTCAGCTCTCATGGCTGGGGAGGACGTGTGCTGGCACCTGGCGAGGAGCTGGATGGCACAGTGGCCTTGGAGCCACAATCCTGGTGGCACTTGCTGTCTGCCAGGCTGGCAGGGGGCAGGGGCAGTGTGGTGCCCACACAGGACAGCTCTCACTCCATCTTGCTGAAACCAAGCTGCTCATCCTTGGTGTGTGGGGAGCAGTTTATACTGCCCTGGCTGCTCTGCTCCCTCCTCCTTGCTCTGCTTTGGGTAAAGCCTGTTATCTCTGAGGCAGACAAGGAAAGGTTTCTGTCCACAGCCAGCCAGGAGGTTCATGCACATACCTGAAGCTCCAGCACCCATCTGCAGGGCTGCAATCTCCCAGCTCTCCCCTCCATTGTTCAGTGTGGGCAGAGGGCAGACTCTGCTTTAAGCTCTGGCCTGTTGAGTAATGACATCCTGTGACAGTCCTCACTTTGGAGTGTGGGCTGCATTTGGGCTGGATACAGCTGGGGTGGTTGAGTCTGAACAGAGCTGCAGGCCTGCAGGGTGGCTGCCTGAGAGGTTTATGGCAAAGCCTTGGGAGAAAAAACAACTTCATAGACTAAAAGGAGAGTCACTACCTAAGCAGAGTTTCCTTGTTCCACCACTGCCCAACTGCAACATCTTCATTTATCATGTTACCCTGAACTTGACTGCATTTCATGGAGAGGGACCCTGACAAGCCCACACGGATAACATCACTGCAGTATTTTCCACAGGAAACAATATGCCAGACACTGAGGCTGTTTTCAGACAAGGAAATGCTCAGTTTGCAATGCAAACAGGAAAGGGTGGCACTTGGAAAAGGAGCTTTCCTATACCACAGACACCAGACTGTGCAGGACATCCCAGGGCCTGCTGGAAGAGTGATGTGTCAGCAGGATGAGCAGCTGGTCAGGTCCATGGTTCATTGCCATCCATGAATGTGGCGTCCCAGCTGCAGGGACGCTTCACTGTTGGTCTCTTTTTCCTTTTTGTTTAATTTCTTCACTTCTGGTTTCTTCAGAAGGGTCTCAGCCCAGCTCCAGCTGAACTGTGAGAATCCACAAACTGCCTCTAGCTGCAGCACCAGTAAGAGCTGGGCAAACCCTGAGGGACTGGCTCTAAAAGTTCTTTTGTTTCCCCGGCCTCAAAGTGATCTTTCCCCCTGACCCCTCTCCACAGTGTTTCCAGCAGACAGCATTTGCTATTCTCACCCACCTCTGTGTGTTTGCAGCATTGCTGCTGTGCTTCTGGGTGTCATTTTTCACCCACTGTTACCTTCCCCCACATTTTAAACAAAAATCTAATTTAGGTGGAAAAGTCTACAGCCTCCAAAGCCCAGTCGTTTGTCCACAAAAGAAAAGCCGTGGTTATCCCAGGGCTGCCTTAAGCACCACTGGCTTTTGGGCACTTTCTAATTACCTGATGACAGGCAGGGGATGATTTTAGCCAAAAGAGCGGTTGTACTCAGTCGAACCACCCAGTAAATGAGAGAATTTCCAAAATAGCACTACGGGCTGCAGAAAGCAGGCAAAGGACAGGAGATCCCCCTCAGTGCCTGCAAATGGTGATTCCTGGTGGCTTGGAGATGTAAATTGCTGTGAAATTTCAGGGTGGGAAAGAAGGGTTCAGTTTGCAACAATCTCAGGAATTTCACAGGCGTAGCTGTCTGGGTGTTAAGACACACGTGTTGCATGGTTCCATGGGGGATTTATTACCAAAAGATGGGGATTTTCTAGTCTTACTGTGCTTTTAAATGTTTGCTGTGAGAAACAGCCCAGCCCAGGCTTCCACCCTTGCTTGCCTGCCTCCTCCCAGTGCAGTGGCAGAGCTGGGGGGTGATGAGCACTGGTGGTGGCAGGATCATACCCCCACACTTTTGGGGTCAACATCAGCAACACTGCCCTGAGCAGCTGCTATTTGAGCTAAAGCTGTGCAGCTGGGCCTGGGGGCTGCCCTGGCCTGGGTGTTCAAAGTCAAAAGCATCACCTGAAGTGGTCAAACCTCTCTGCAAATTATGTGTCCCTCAGGAAGACTCCAAACTGGCTGGGAAAAGCTTGGTGGTCTCTCTGAGCTAAATGTGCTAGCCTTGAATCTCTTAAATAAGGTCTGCAAAGAGCCAATCTGCCTCAGCTGGGCTGAGGCCCCTCTGTGCTGGGTGATTTGCAGAACTGTCCCAATGCAGCACTGACACACACTGCAACATCAAAGGCCTGGCTGGTTCCCAGCTCCCCTGTTGATACATGCAGATTCCCTGAGTGATTATCACAGGCAGCTTTCCACATTGCAGCTCCCAAAGCAGCAAAACACACAGGGACTGACAGACTCCCCCTCCAAAACAGGAAAACACACAGGGTTCTGACAGACTCCCCCTCCAAGACTGTGGCAGCATAAATAGAAAAAAAACCCACCCAACAAATCAAACAAACAAAAAACAGACTTAATTAAGGACTTCAAGAGCAGGAAATGTGCACACGTGTGCTTGCCAGAGCACAAATATTTTCTTTTGGAGCTGCTTTCTCCAAGGGTTCAGTGAGGTGATGGAGGCTGGGTTACAGAGCAAGGGTAGCAAACAGTTCCCAGCCCCTCCGGAAGGCAGCGGCCACAGGGCACTGCTGTTCTGCATCCTTCCCCATGCTCCAGCCTTGGCTTTGGGCTCCCACAGTATATACTGAAGCTATTCAACCATTTGGCTAAAAGCAGATGGGGAGGGAGAGAAAACAAAGTCAAACGAGAGGGAGAAAGGCAGCTTTTGTGCAGCCTCTGTTTGCAAAAGACAGCCCAAGCCCCTTTTGGACTAAGGTTTAATTTATTGGGCTCTGGAGAGCCAAGGTTCACAGCCCCACAGCTGCTGCAGGCAGTGGCACATTGGGGCAGAGGCAGGGAAGGGGTGGCAGCCAGCTCTGATAAGGGAGCAGCTCCCTCAGAGGGGCTGTGGGATGCACAGGACACGATGTGAGGACCTGGCTGCCCTGGGGGGAGCAGATCTGCCCTCTGACTCTTCTGCTACAAGGGTCTGTCCAGGTGCCCTGAAGGGATGAGGGAAACTGGTCTGCATAGATGGGAGCCTTCAGCCTGGCCCTTCCTGCTATTGTCCCTCTGCCCATCATGTCTGTTCCTGAGCACCTCCCTAAGCACTGCTGGGTGCTGCAGAGCTGGCTTCAGTTTCCTCTTCATCACTCCACACTAGTGGGTTGCTGTCACTGGGGCAAGATACAGACAGAAGAGAGATCTTGCAGCATTTCAGACTTTTCCACAATTCCCAGCTGGCATGGGATTCCCAGGGCAGGACCATCTCTCTCAGGCCATCTGCGACCTCCTCATCTATTTTCAACAGATGGGTGAGAAAATGCTGAAACAACAAACACAACTCATCCCCTTGTAAATGCAAGGAGATGCCTGAGCGGAGCAGGAATCCACTGTGTGCAAGTACCCTCCTGTTCCATCTCAGATGGAGCAATTTCCCCCCCTCTGAAGCCCCTGCAGGGCTGTGGGCAGAGCTTGGCCCACAGAAGCCAATGTCAGCAGGGTGCACAATGCCTGGCAGTGACAACAGGGGCCTCGAGCTTAATCTGTTGTGCACAGCTTCAAAAAACCCCATCCCACACAGCTATTGTCAGGGTGATCCCATCAATTGCATCACCAGTTTGCTCGGGACAGGGGCTGTCTCCAGGGCCCAGGGTGGGGGTGCCTGGGGAGCAGTTCTGGTGTCCCTGGGGCTGTCCCAGGGTCTGTGGACAAAGCCACAGTGCAGGCTTGTGCTGTGCTGCTCTACAAATAGAGCCTAAGGTCCTTTGGCTTTTCCCTTGCCTTTGTCAGCTGGTAATTATTATTATTATATTATTTTATTATCCCCACAAAGGCATGGGACACAGGGTCTCCCTTTGGTGGAAAAAACTCACTCTGACACCAACATTTGCTTCTCTATTTCCCTGTGCTTTTCCTTCCCCTGCATCTGTCCAGTGCTTCATGCTTGTGCCCTCCCAGGAGCAGCCAGCAAAGCAGGGAGCTTGGTGGGAATGATCCAATTTCCAGGGCAACTGGGACGGGACTGAGTCCAGAGTGTCCTCGACTCACAGAGCCGCTCTTATTTCTCCACAGTTTCCTCTCCGTTTGCTTTCTTAATTCAGCCTGTTCTTTGCCAGGGAAGAGGCCAAAAAAGCAGAGATGTGGCACATCCAGAGTCCTCCCAGCTGGCTTTACAACTGCTGGGGGATTTTCAGCTTTCCAGTTTCAGGAGCAGCCCTCCAGGCTTGCCTTGCCCTGAGGTCAGAATGTGTCAAAGCATGGTCAAAGCAAGAGCATAGGGAGGCAGGAGGCCAGCTCTGGCTCTAAAGGCTCTGTGCTGAGCTTCTCACCAAGGGTCCATGTGCTACAGACACAGATGTGTATCCCAGGTATGAATCATCATCCTTTGCCACTAGTGCTGGTCACCTCTGCTATGAACAGCTGAAGATACAAGTCCTGGTGTGTCCAGAAGTCCAGAAATCAACTCAGCAAAGAGTCTCCAACCCCCTCCTGCCATACCCTTGCTTTCCTTCCCCCTGGCAGAGAACTGCTCACAATTCCTCCAAAGATGGTCTCAGCATGCCAGAGGGATGGCACGGGCTCAGCTGCACCCCAGGCCTTACAATAGGCCAACAAACCTTCCCTGTGGGCCACCCAGAGATCCAGAGAACAGCAGGAGCTGTGCTCTGGATCAATGCTGAAAAGCCATTTTGAGGCAAAAGGAGCTGGGCATGTACTGCTCTTTGCCATGGAAAACAATAGACCCAACCCAGTGCTAGAGGGTTTTAAAATTCATCCCTAGAGCAGGATAATGCTCCAGCTGTTATTTCCAGATTTTCAGCCCCAACAGAGGAGCAGCCAGTTCCTGCCAGAGCAGCAAACTTCTTTGTGTGTCTGCACAAAACTGACAGCCAGGCATTGCTCCCCACGCTGGCATTGTCCCTCTGTCCCCAGCTGTCTGAGCATGTGGGGAGCAGGAGGGAAAGTGTCCCTGTCCCAGCTGCATTGGGCCCTCCCTGGGCTGCAGACCTTGCTCCAGGGCTGGGGGCAGCAGCTGGAGCCCCCCCAGGCACACCAGGCTGGGACCACGCTCCAGATGTGGCCACTGGTAGGTGCAAAAAGAGGGGCCAGGAGATTAGAACTCACTTCTCGCTTCATTTCTTCCAGAGCCCCAGAAATTCAGGGAGAGGGATGAACCTTGTGATTCCACTGGTTGAACACAGGAAATGGTTGAACACAGAGAGATTTGGGGTGGGGTCAGAGAAAGAGGTGTCACTTCTCACCCACCTTTTCACTTTCCATCCAGAAGCAGCACAGATTCCCTTGGTAGCACTCACTGTTTCTAATACCTAGGAGAAAAAACAGCATGAATGGCCCAGCCTTGAGAGAGATGGCATCTGTGTCAGGCCAGGCACACCTCAGGCAGTGAGGACCTCTGTTCTTGGGGGTTGCAGTGGATGATTTTTAAGGGTCCCTTCCAATCCAAACTCTTGTATGGTTCTGGGATTCTCCAGAGTTGCCTGGGGGAGAGGAGCAGGAAAGGAGCCCTTGGGCACAGGCAGGAGCCAAGATCCCTCAGCAGCTGCCTGGATGCCCTCACTGTCCACAGCTTCATCAGCCTCTGTGTGCACTAGTGAAGGAGCAGAGGAACATCCCCATGGTTCCTGGATCCTGCTGGTGGCCTTCAATAATCCAAAAGCAGAGTGTGGTCTCCCTCCTGTTTTGCAGCTGAGTACCTCCAGAAGGGCCCAGACAATTCCCTGCACCACCCCACTCATTGAGAAAGCTGCTGTTTCCATAATTTCCCAGTTCCCACCTTTTCCCCCTAAGTGAACAACAGAATAGTTTGAATGTTCATGCCATTAAAAATCCACTCCAGTAATGCTGGTAGTAAATCCTGGGCAATCTTGCTCCCTGGGGTGACGTGGGCAGGCACAGGAGAGAGATTGCAGAGGGTACCTGTGGGCATGTCTGAAGTCAAGGAACTGGGGGGTAACATCACCAGGGCTTATCTCATCTCAGAAATTATCCGGTTAGTCTTTGCAGATGCCTGATACAATTAATGTTCATTAGCAGCATTACACAGGGGAGAGTCCAGAGTTCTCTCTCTCCCACATTTCAGGAAGGATGTTTTCTCTCTGCTTTTCCCAAAAAGTAGAAGCTGAAAGGGGACTTCTCCAAATTTGATAGGGTTTTTTTTAATGTGATTTTGGTCCCTCCCTCTCCTCAAACAGCTGCTGATAACACATGCAGGGCATAGGCTGGGGAAGCACTGCTAATTTTAGCAGCAGCTCTTGAGGGAGGGCCCTGCTCTGGCCAGGCACAGGATGGAAAGTCACAGCGTTTGCTCAGGGCCCCACATGACCTCGCTATTCTGGGGCTGCCCACGTCCCACCTTGTCCCAAGCCCACAGACACAGTGTGGCCTCAGCCCTGGGCCTCCCACAGCCCAGCTGCTGCTGCCACAGCCCCGCTCTGCAAACCCCGGCCAGAGGGGATGGTGGTTTCTGAAGGGAAGTAAACAAGCTCCAGGGCTAAATTGAGATCCCCACAGCTCACACACTGAAGCACTGATGGAAGAGGTATTTTCTGCCCACATATGTCCGCTGGATTTTCATCCACCTGAGGGGGTTGTGTCCTCCTGGGTTTCCTTTACTCCCTCATCAGTGAAATTCCATCAAGCTCCACAGAGATGATGTGAATGATTCTGCACTGACTGGCTCTTGCAAAGGCCTATACGTGCCTTAAAGATTGGAATTGCTCAAGGTAAGAAGACTTTAAGGAACTTGAACTTCCCAGAGTAAAATCCACACAGGGCAGGGGAGCTTAGAGAGGTTCAAAGGTGCACAGATAATTTGAAAGGAGCCAGCAAGCAGAGATGGTGTGGAGGTCAGTGCTTGCACTTGGTGTTAGCCTGGCATGGCCATGTCTGTAAATCACAGTCAGATGCCAAAATCCCAGCACTGCCCCTTCCAGCCCTGCCTGTCTGACCCTACAGCCCTTCACATGCGCGACAGGGGTGGCTCAGGCTCACAGAATATCCTGCCCCAAATCTTGTCAAAAAATATTTCCTGCTGTCTCCCCCAATATCTCCTTTGCCAGCTTCTAAGGCTGCCTGTGACTGGCTATGGTGGTGTAACCCCAGTCGGCAACCAAGCACCAACTTTTCCCTCTGTACCCAATCCTCCCAAATGCATTTTGTGAAAACCAACCCCATTTTGCCTCCTCTGAGGGACAGCCTGTTTATGGAGTCTCCTGCATGCAGCAGCCTGGCTCAAGCCAGGGCTTGTTCTGAAGTGAGCTCAGCTGGAGCAGAAAATATCAGAGCAATGGAGATAAAAATGTGGATTCTCAGGGCAGATGGGTGCAGGCTCAGTCGGGGTGGTCCAAGTACCTCAGGCACCTGAAGCACTGTGGATGCAGCCACAGCTCCAGAACAGCTCAGTTAGGCCTCAGTTTGGTTTCAGGGAGGACAAACAGCCTTCTCTCAGGCCTGCAGCCCCACACATTTCCAAGTGAGTGAGATGATAATGCAGGGGTAGTTTGAAGGAGGCAGAGACCTCCCCATGGGGTGTGGAAGAGCCTTCCACCAGAGAGCCCTGGGACAGCTGTGAGAGTCCCCACAGCTCATGGAAAGAACCAGACATCTCACAGTAAGCCTGTCCTGCTTTCTGGCTCTGCAGCCTGCTCCCAGGCCATGAGTCAGTGCAGAGCCATGCACAGCTGCCTCTCCATCCCCTGCCCTGCTGGATCACAGCTGAGAATCTGCAATCCACTCCTCCTTCTCCATCTGCTTCTGACCAGCACCCAGTCAGGCATCCAAGAGACTGAGTGTCCATCTGCTCCATCTGAACCGGGCAGCAGCCCCACAGCTCAGCTGAGGGACAGAGCCCCATCCCACTGGGAAGAATTCCTTGCTCCACAAACACAGCCACTCTCAGGCATGTTCCAAGTGCATTTGGGTTCTTCCTGCCCTGTGCAGATGTTGCTTCCAGTGCCCTGCATCTGCTTAGTGCAAGCCCAGGGAGCACAGTCTTTCTGCCTCTGGTCTGCTTCTGAAATGGAAAAAAACAGAAACTCTCCAGCTGACACACTCCCAGAGAGCAGGAGAGATGGGAAATTCGTGGGATAAGCAGATTCCTCTCTGCTCTGCATTTACTCTCAACTTTTCCTGAGCTGGGTGCTCCCACCCCTGCAGCCATTGACTTCCCCCACACTGCCCTGCACCTGTGAGGAGCTCAGCCTTCAGCCACACACCCAGGGAGGAAGGCTTAGCAAATTACATTCCCACTGTGGTTCCAGGGCATCCTGTTTATTTATATGCACTTTGGGTTCATTGTTTTGCAGCAGCATCCACCAGAAATTAATGCAGACACATCCTCTGGGTAAAACTCATTAGAGAATCCCTCCCAGGGCAGAGGGAAGGAAAGGCTCCTCACAGTGACAGATTTGTGACAGCAGGATTATTAATCTACACTTGTATCACTCCTACAGAGCTGCTCACTTGCCTTTTTCTCCATCTCTTGCAGCAGAATTACTCCCCTCTTGGAAAGCACCAAGGTTTTCTCAACTGCACCAGCCCAGATCTGCCTAGCCTGGCTCAAAGCAGGATGAAGAAATTTGGATTTTGAACTGGGGTTAGCTGGAGTTCAAACTTCACCCCTCCAGACCTCTTGGCTTTGCTGTAAAATGAGCTCAGGCCCCAAAGGGTCCTGCCCTGTTTGCTGTTTCCATCAGAGTTTGTGCAGTCACTTGAGGTGGAAGTGATCATCAGGAGCCCTGGGGTTCATCTGCTGTGCCCAAATTTCACCGGCACAGGGTCAGGAGCCTGAGCTGGACCTGCTGCAGCCCTGCCAGGGTTCCTGGGGCTGAGGAGGCCTCTTGGGCAATCTCCTGCCCATTCAGTGCCCCAGATGGCAGAAGACAGCTTTCTAAATTTGTGTGAGGTCCAGGTTCCCTCCTGGCAGCCTGACAGCAAAATCTCCTCTTTGCTGACCCCACTAAGCCTTACAAGAGTGGAAAGGACTTTCCACTTCCTTTGCAAGCTCTCAGCCATTTCTGGAGCTCTTTAAAGTTGCTGAGTTTAAAGAGCCAGGCTGTTGCTCCAGGCTTTTTGTGATCCCCTCCATCTCACTGCTGATGCCTGGCACTGTGTCCTTCCCAAGGCACAGACCTGGCTGTCTCCACCCTGTGCACCATGAGCACCCCTCACTCTCACCCCCCTGGGCTCACTGGATGAGCTTGGGGGCCATTTCCAGATTTTCCAGATGTGAGTGCACCACTGCTTTTTGCTCTCACTCAGACCCAGGGCCTATGCCACCACATCCACAAAGAAACCCCTGCTATAATTATCTCCGTGGCACTATCATTTGTTTAAGCCCTTAGCAGAGGGCTTAACTTCAGGCTGCAGTGCAGAGCAATTGCCACGTTGTCAGTTAGAAAAGTCGTGGTTTCTTTTCTCTTCTATTTTTTTTTCCCCCTCTCTAAAATTTTTTCCAGATGTCTTTTTTTTTTTTTTCCTTAGGAGAAGAACCAGCAGTGGCACAATTTCAATGCGAGCCGTGACTAATCCACTGCAGAGAGCATTCAACAGCTGTGTCCAGCTCCTTGGGTTATGACTCAAGCAAATGAAACTTTGGTTTAGGGGATGTGTGACCTCTTGGAGCCAAACTGGACCTACAAGTGACATCTGCGAGCCATGGACACTTGTGGTGGCAGGACAAGGTGCTCCAGTCAGTTGCATTAGAAGGAGCCATGGACTCTCAGACACCATCACAAATCCAGACTCCACAGGGAGCTGGGAGAGTCACATGGAATATTTATGAATGTCTCTGTGAGCGGTATCAACATCCACATATCAGCACCCAGGGATGGCTTTTGGAAGTGTGCAGCCAGGTAAAGAAATGTGTGAAGAAGATTTTCTTCTCTTGTTCTTTGCCACCAGCGTCCTGAGTTGCCTGATCACAGAGATTGCCTGTTCACTGGGAAGTGATGATGGGTTCTCATTAACCCCTCCTCCATTCTTTCCCCTCTGCCTTCCCTTTCTGTCCTGTTTATATTTTTCTCTTTGTTGGCCATGGGATGTTTAGTCTTACATCTGACCTCCCACATGCAGCAGAAGTGCTGCAAGACTGGGTGAGGAGTGAGCTGATACAGGGCCATGACACAAAGGCATCCACAGAGCAAGGAGCCAGCACAGCCTGGCAGGTCATCACAGCCCAGTCCCTGTGCTGACATCTAAATCCTCAGCAGCATCAGTGGGAAGAGCTAAGCACCCAGGTCCGTGTCTCAGCCCTCTCAAAGATAGCACATAATCAAGAATGAACCCAAACCACAGGCAGCTGAGACAAAACACGATGTTGAATTTTCTGTGATCTCAGTGTCCTTCACCCAGCATCCACAATCTCACTGCTGGTGCCCAGATGTCCTCAGTCCTGCTGGCTACATGAGACACCATCCTTCCCTTGCCCTGGAGAGCAGCCCTGGGGTGAAGTTTGGTGCCACAGGGGCATCACAAGCTGCAAAGAGCTGGATTATCCACAGGGCTCAGGACAGCCCTGTATGGCACAGAGACATTCTTTAGGGATGCCCAAACTGTAGCAATTTTTGGCTACTGGTTCTCCTTTGCAGGGCAGTGCCAAGGCCATGCTGGTGCTGGGGGAGCAGATGCACCTCAGATCCTCTCAGCCACGGAGAGAAGCAAGGGGAGAGGAGCTGCGTTTTCACCCTGGGCATAGAGAGGAACAGATGGGAAAACTCAACTGCAAACAGCTTTGCTGCTTGGCTGCCTCTGTCTGGGCAGCTGCTCCAGCTGAGTTATGATCTGTAAATAGTGAGTGATGTCTGAAGAGACCACCAAATTCAGCTGAATGGCAATTCTGGCTGTGGGTTTTGTTCAATCAGTCCAGATCTGCTGGATGATAACCACAACAGAGGGATCACTGTGCTGAGAGTCACATCTACCAGCCCAGCATTTCTCTGCCTACTTATAGCATTTCAGATATGAAATTATCTACCCTCCACATTCTCTGGGTCATTCTTTCCTCTCCCTCTCCACAAGGCAGTCACAGATAGCAGCAATGTTAGGAGACAGGACGGAGAAGCAAAATAACTGTTCTTCTCTGCATCCCCCTGAGAATGGAAAACACCAGCTCAGGGACTGAGAAATGACAGCATTTAACATTATAATTGCAGCAGTCGAGGTGTTAGGAGGTGCAAAACCAGGCAGAGAGATGGCATTTCCCCATCCCCGTGTGCTGTCAGACCGAGAGAGACAGAGAACTGAAAACTCTGCGCAGGCAGTGCTGTGACAGCGACTGCTGGGGACTGCTCTGTCCCTGACAGGGACCCTTTGATTTTCAGCTTGATTCCTCTGGTCTATCCTTTAGAGCCAGGCTCAGGGACTGCCCACTGGGAAGCGGAGGAGAGGAAGAGACCGATTTGGAAAGCCAGAGAGGAGGAGGAGGGGGAGAGGCAGAGGGAAACCCAGCCCACCCTTTGCCTTCCTCCTGCCTCCTTCTAAAACTTGCAGATCCTTCCAGCCTGTCCGAGCGCCTGAAGTTCCCTCAGCCGTGCTGCCGGGACTGCGAGGTATGGCCCGAGCTCCGCGATTGCCTTTGCTGCGCTTTCCCTCCCGGCACGGGGGTCCCACGGCCCCACGCGTGGGGGTCCTGCTGTCCCTGCCCTGTCCCCATCCAGGGCTGGCAGGGCGTCACTCGGGATGGGGAGCTGGACGCGGTGCATTTAGAGACCCCTCCTGACTTCATCCCCTTCTCCTCTTCGCAGCATTTCCCCTTCTAAACTGTCTCTTATTCAATTTCGCTCCAGAGCTTTAATGCTTTGGTGGCATCTGACTGTAAAGGTTTGATTTGCCCTCATTCTTCTCTCTCCTCCCTTTTCCCCCTCTGTGTTTTCAGCTGGTGGGTAGTTCTTTAGTGAGATCCATGACACCAAGGTGTGGGCACATCAAACCAACCTGCAGAGAAAATAAGATGTAGTTACGAACAGTCCCCGCTTCTCCCAGCCTGAGGTGTGTTGGAGGGTGATGTTTTACTCACCAGAGTATCCACAGGAAGAACAAAAGAGCTGCTGGCTTCATGTCAGCGGGTTTATTTTTTTTCAGTGTAGCCGGTCTTATTTCTCCTTTGGAAAAAAAAAAAAAAAAAAGACACTCGGCTTTTTGTTCCCAGCAAACTCTGAAAGCCTTTCAAGTCTGCTGCCCTGGCTTGCCAAACTCGGGCTGATCGACTGTTAGGGGGACGGAGATTGCAGGAGAGGAGGAGCAAAACTCTTTCGGGGTGTTTTTTTAAGTTTTAAGAACTTGGGTTCCATCGGGCACAATTTTAGGTCCACACAGAAGAGACGAGGGCTCGTTTCCTTTAAAGGCAGCCGCTGTCCTTCCCGGCCCGCTGACGTGACAGTCTCTGCTCTTTGTGTCCCTTCTCTGAGAAAGCATCCAGCCAAAAAAAGGGAAATTTAACCGGTTGGGGGCTGAATTCCCACCCAAACAAAAGGCAGAAGTTCCAAGTTGGAGTGAAACGGGGGGTACCGGCAATGTCACCAGTACTCCCGAGTCCTCAGAGGGGACCAACTCGAAACAGCCCAAAAAGCATCCCTCCAAAAGGACAGAAATTAATTGCAGCAGTTTGTTAGGGTCGGCCAGGCGAGTTTTGAGCAGAAAATAAAAGCTGTGGCGTCCTGCACAGCAACTAAAGCCAAGCCATTGTCTGCCACATCGGCAGGAGCAGGGGTGCGGGCGCTGTTGGGAGGGGGAAGAGCAGAAATAAACTTTTCGAACTTTTTTTCAAGCCCTTCCTTCCACAACACCCTGCTCTTCCATGACTCAGCCCCAGAGGAATGTCGGCTCCCATGGAAACCTTTGGGTCCTCTGGTCCGAGGGATGTCGGGGCTGTTATCGCTGGAGCGCTTGTGGCAGGGCAGGTCCAGGGAGTGCTTTGGAGATGGTTTGCATTTTTTGCAGAATATTTATCGGACGGTTTATTCTCTTTGTGGAGAATATAATAAATTCTCCTTTGTGGAGCTGTGTGGGATCAGCTGCTGGCACCCCCGGGGCCAGAGGGGCCTCCAGCACCTGGCACAAAACATCCAGGCTGCTTTGGACACTGCCTTAGGTCCAGCCTTAGGTCCAGCCCACACAAAAGGAAAAGCTCAGCTCAGGCAGGACAGCAAAATTCTGCCTCGCCTGTCTGCACAGGGCTCATCCATGAGCGGCTGCCTGCAGCCCACAGCACATCGAGGCTCTTTGCTCGGTACTAATTTAATTGTTTTCCATTATGGATTCAATCTGTAACCTGGAGAAACTATGGCAGCTCCAGCACACAGCTGTGATGGGGCTGGGCTCTTGCTGTTGTATCAACAAGCCCTGTGAGATCTGAGCATTTCTGGGCTCACACAGAGCTCCCAGCACAGGGAATGGGCTCACACAGTGCTGTGTAGCTGTGTCTTTAGTGACTCTACACGAGCACATGGGGTAGGGGGATTTTTTTCCCTCGCTGTGTTTTACTCGAAGTGTGAGCTAAAGGGAATTTCACTTCCATCTAAGCCTTGCATGGCTCTCTGAGTGTGTCAGAGGGGTCTGTGCAGGTGGCAGGAGCCAGGCTGGTTTCTGCCCAGTCCCTGCCCTGCTCTCCAGGCAGCTGCAGCACATCTGGGTGAGCCAGCACCGAACGTGCAGGGACGTGTTCAGCAGGGAGCTTCATGGGAACTCACACAAACATCTCCTGCTTCAAATGGAATTTCAGCTTGGGAGTGGCTGCTGAGCAAAGCTCAGAGGGTCTTGCCTGCACAGGAAGGGCAGGGCAGGATTGGGGACCCAGCCCTGGTGCTGTGTCTGTGGGGTCACACTTGGTCACCCACCTGCACCTTGAGCACTGTGACCCCCGTCGGGTTTGGCAGAATCTTTTTCTGGACCAGCTTTGCCTTTACTCTCAGTGTGAGGTGGGGGAATGTCAGATCCTCCAGAGCCTTAGAGGGGCAGTGAGCAGAGGGAGGGTGGTGCAGGAGACCCTGCTGGCGGGCTGGGGTGCAGGCAGGGCTGTGCCCCCATTGCCCACTCCTGCCTCCGTGGCTGCAGTGGGACGAGGCAGCAGAGCCCTGGCCCGGGGTAGCAGAGGTTGAGGAGGAGCTGCCCAAGGGCCAGGGAGAGACTCCTCCCCACGCTAACGTGGCATCCCAAAGGGCTTACGCAACCCTGGCCAGGGCCAGCGCCACTTGGACCAGCTCCACCATCCATGGAGCCTCTCCTGGAGGCTGCACCCACCCCATCAGTGTCCTCCCAGCCCACAGAGGCCCCAGCTGGGGTCCTCAGGAAAGACCCAGTGGCACAGACTCTCTGTGCATCATTGCAGGGTATGTTCCCTGTCAGGAGGAGCTGATGATGGTGCCACAAGCTTGGGGGGAGCGTGGTAAAGATTCCCTGAGCAGCTGGCTTGGGGTTTATGGAGGTGCTGAGGGTCAGGCTCTGCCCTCTCTACACTCCATGGTTTTCTTCTCTGGGGCATGACTGTGAAATGCAATGAGCAGCTGGTGCTGAGGGCCGTGCTGGAGAGGTGAGCCACTGGGAGGAGTTTGGGGGAGCCCCCAGACTCTGTTTAAAGAGTGACTGGGAGCTGAAGTCCCCATGTAGGATGTAACTGGGATCAGGTCTTTAAAAATCTGCACAGCCCATGGGTCCTGCAGCCCATGGTGCCCTGTTGTCTGCTCAATCCACAGCATTCAGGAGGGCAGGCCTGAGGAGAGGGTGGTGACCATGGAGCTTCTCTTATTCTATATGCAGCAGCCCTTTCTGTGCTGGTTTCCAGCATCCTGCAAAGTGCTGGTGTCTGTTGGATTCCCTCAGGATGCAGAAGGGCCTAAGTCCCTGCTTGCTGAAATCTTTTTCCCTGTTTTCTTCTGTCCAAAATGACCCCATGGCTGCCCTCTGTCCTCCATGGGGCTCACAAAGCAGCACCAGGCAGAGCCCAGTGCTGAGCCCCTCAGGGATCCTCCCAGGTCAGCTGGGGGCTGGATGCTGAGCTCCAAAGGGCATCCTCTTGGATAGCAGGACCATGGTTGCACCACAAGGAAGGAGACTTGCACCATGGACTATGTTATCCTGCTAGAGCAACCCTGTGTGCAGGGCTCCTGAGCTGTTACTTCTGGACTTTTGGCCACCAGGCACTCAGGAATGACCATTTGCAACCCAGCCAGGGGCTCACAGTCTCTGTAATGTCCTCACTGCACAGCTTTGCCTCCAAAAAGTTGTTATTTTATTATAAATCTGTTTTACCATCTAAGGCACAAGACAGTTCTACAGAGGTTGTTTGCTCAGACTTTTTCATGCTCCTTCTTCCTCCAAACACAACACTGTCAGCTCCAGCTGTCTGCTGGCTCCTAGCAAACACCTAATTCCCTGACCCCACTGACTGCATGCCCAGACTTTGAAATTCAAGGCTTTTTTAAAGCTTGGGGAAATGATCTAAGATGGCCTTGGCGTGGGGTTGGGTTCTTTTTAGTGCCACCTTCCACATGTGCATGCACTGCCCTCTCCTCCAGGCTGGGCACCACTGAACCTCAGAGCACCTTCCAAAGCAAGCAAGCCCAGGAGGAGCCTTTACTAGCCAGGGGATACCAGCAAGGAGGAGAAGGCCAGAATCACCTGTACTTTTCCACCTCACTCCCCAAACAACCCTTGCAGGAAGAAAGAACCAGTGATCTCTGCTGGCAAATGCTGGCAGAGCTCACAGAAACCTCCAGAACAAATCAAGATGAAGGGAAGGGACAGCTCCCACCAAGCAGGAGAGGAGGGAGCTGCTCAGCTGCAGGCTCAGCAGAGCCAAAGAGCTCATCAGCCCCTCCCCACAGCCCCAAAGAGCTCATCACCACTCCCCACAGCCCCAAAGAGCTCATCACCCCCTCCCCACAACCCCAAAGAGCTCATCACCCCTCCCCACAGCCCCAAAGTGCTCATCACCCCTCCCCTTCATGCCACCACAGCAGCCATCCCCATCACCACCTCCCAGCCCTCTGACACCCCAAAAAACCTGCCCTCCATTCCCTGACCCCTATTTTACACAGACACATCCCAAAAAAGCTTCCCTCCTTTCCCTGACCCCTATTTTGCACACACACCCCACTAGAGGCTGCGTGAGCTCCTGAGATTGGAAGGAGGATTTTCTGAGTGTCCAAACCTCTCTAAATCAGAGCCCAGCCAGGTTGGTGCCCTGGCAGCACAGCTTTGGGGTGGCTTTACACCCAGAGAGCTGCTGTGAACGAGCAGCAAAAGGCTGCAGTGACATTGGATACCCTGGGGGAGAAGGAGAAACCTCACCCGAGGCTTTCTGTCCCAGCAATAATCATGATCAGCTCCGTGGCTGGCCCCAGGGCGGGCTGTGTGCAGGTGGAGGGGAGGAGGGCAGGCGGAAGGGGAGGCTTGGCAGGGGCACAGGTCGCCTGGCTGGCAGGATGGAGGGCACAGAGGATGTTCCAGCAGCGATGCCAGCCGCATACCAAGCGGGCAGCTGAGCTCCCTCTGCCCGCACACAGAGCACTGAGCCCTGCCAAACAGGAACCGGGGGGGACAAGGACACAGGGATGTCACCAGCTGTGCTCTGCTGGCTCTCACAGCAGCCACCCCCTCTCCTGCAGGGGCTCTGCAGCAGCCCAGACTGAGGGGGCAAAGGGCTCGTCCTTCTGGAGCTGGTCTCACAGCAGGACACAACCCCAAAGTGCCTTAGATCCCTCAAATCCAGTCTGGGGACCCTCAAGTCTGAGCAGGAAAGGGATAAACAATAGACACCAATATTTTGGGGTGTTGGGGATGAGGGACTGGTCTCTGATACCCCTAGGGGTGTCTGTGTCCATGGGGGAAGGGATTTTCTAAAGGATTTAACTCTCAAGTACTCTGTCTCATTGTCTCTCTGTTATCTCTTTCCTTCATCCACTTCCATATTTATTCTGATTGGCAACTAAGATGATAGAGTTTCATTCCTTGTACCTGGCACTCATATCAGTGGATTTTTTAACATGAAAAATGTGGGGGGATTGGTGAAAAAAAAAAAAACCCTCCAGAGAAGGAAAGAGCCATTTTGACTGTGATTTTCCTAAAGGCATCCAGGAGAGCAACAGACATGTAAGCCCCACTGTCTCATTTTGCAAAATCAAACGAATTTATCTTGGAAACATGATTTGGCCCAAGGTTCTGGCTAGAGAAGCCATCATATGGGTCTGTAACACTGAACAGACGAGGCAGGAAATGGAGAGAACGCCTTCCTCAAAGTGTTTACTCAGCCTGGAGCCCAGCAGCACCCAGGGGCCTCCTTCCTCATCCCTCCTTTTCCTCTGCTTTATTCAAGGTCTGCTGAAAGATGAGGGCCTGGATTTTTTTCCTTCTCTGCCTGGCAGGCAAAGCCCTGGCAGCACCGGTAAGTGCAGGAGACAGCGGAGCTGTTGGTGTTGTCCCTCTGGACCAGCCAAGGGGATTTGCTTTTATAAAAATTAAAGTACTGAGGAATGAGGGACAATTTTAGGCTGGGTCACCCCCCTTGAACCCATACTCATGTGCATTTTCCTCTGCAGCAGGAGGCTCTGCCCGATGAGACAGAGGTCATCGAGGATCCCACCACAGAGGTAGGTGGTTCTGTCCCTCCTCCTCCTCACCCATCCCCTCACCACCCACTACTCTGCAAAGAGCATCCCCAAAGCTCTGGGGAGCCATGGGGGGCTGCTCTGCCCCCCAGAAGCTGGGGCTGTGCACTCCCAGCAGAAACACCAACCTCTTTTGCAGGAGCCCGTGGGGGCTAACCCTGTCCAGGTGGAGGTGGGAGAGTTCGAGGAACCCACGGAGGATGTAGAGGAGATTGTTGCAGAGAGTAAGTCACTCCTCCCCTGCCCTCCAGCTGGCAGGGACACTGTCCCCTCCCTGTGTGGGGCAGCTTTAGCCACCCCAAACAGTGAGGGGCTCCTTTGGGAAGGGCTGTAGCACAAGGACAATGCCAGCCTGGATGCACATGCAAAGCAAGGGCACATGGCCTCTGCCAGCCCCAGGCTCTCTGTAACCCCATCTTTGCAACAGAAAAGCCACTGGTGTGGCTACAGAAAGGAGTCCAGGATTAACCCCAGGGCTAACATGGACTTCTGTAAACCTTCCCATCTTCCCAGTGTGAGAACAAATGTTGGGGGTGTCCCTGGTGAAGTCTCGGTTTTCTCTCTGTGCCGAGGTGCCCTGAGCATCTCGTGGGAGGTGAAGATGTGGCTGGCTCTGACTTTGCTCCCCTCCTGCTGCAGACCCCTGCCAGAACCACCACTGCAAGCACGGCAAGGTGTGTGAGGTGGATGACAACAACTCTCCCATGTGTGTGTGCCAGGACCCCTCCAGCTGCCCCGCCAGCGCCGGCGTCTTCGAGAAGGTGAGGGCAGGATCTGCTCAGTGCCCAGGGCAGGGAGGGAGCCACGTGGGCTTTGCCAGAGATGGTGACATGTGGAGACAGAGTCAGGGTGGCTGGTCCCCATCTGGTGTCCCCAGGAATAAGTTAAACATCTCATCTGGAGGCTCTGCCTGCCTCTCACGCAGCATCTCCCCTTCCTGTGCAGGTCTGTGGCACTGACAACAAGACCTACGACTCCTCCTGCCATTTCTTTGCCACCAAGTGCACCTTGGAGGGAACCAAGAAGGGACACAAACTGCACCTGGACTACATTGGGCCTTGCAAATGTAAGTGGAGCCACTCCCTCAGACAAAGGCACCCCTAACTGGGCACAGCCCAGTGGGGAGCAATGGTGGTGGCAAGCTCAGGGCTAAGGTTGGAGGGCACCAGGGCTATGCCCCGGGCATGGAGCTGCATGGCTGCATGTGCAGATGCTGCACTGAGCCCTGTGTGTGACTTGCAGTCATCCCTGCCTGCCTGGACACAGAGCTGACCGAGTTCCCCCTGCGCATGCGGGACTGGCTCAAGAACGTGCTGATCACGCTGTACGAGCGCGACGAGGACAACAACCTGCTGACCGAGAAGCAGAAGCTCAAGGTGGGGCACAGGGCAAGGGTCTGGGAGCTCACCCCCACCGTGGAGGCCAGCACATCCAGAATGACCTGTGGGATCGAGCCTTGGTCCCCACTTCCCTGCTGACAAGGCCTCCCCACCTCTCCCACGGCAGGTGAAGAAGATCCACGAGAACGAGAAGCGCCTGGAGGCCGGTGACCACACCGTGGAGCTCCTGGCCAGGGACTTTGAGAAGAACTACAACATGTACATCTTCCCTGTGCACTGGCAGTTTGGGCAGCTGGACCAGCACCCCATTGATGGGTGAGTGCCAGCAGAGCAGGACGAGGACCCCAGAACCATCTCCTGCCTGAGCATCAGGGTGATTTGGCAGTAGAAGGTGTCAAGGCAGGCTGGAGACGTGACACAAGTGGGTGGCTGGTGGCAGAGGTTGTGGCAAACCAGGCTAGGGTAGAAGGACCTTTGCCTCCTGCAAGAGGGACCTCCCCCAGCCCCAGTTGCTCCCACCTCCCTTGCGTGTGGAGTTTCTCTCTCTTCTCAGATTTACTGTTCTATGGCAGTCCCCTAAAATATCTTAGTCCAAAGGCTGGGATAACTGCAGCAGCTGAGATAGCAGCTGCTGGCTTAGCTGTGGGCTGCAGAGGGGCATGGGAGTGATCACACAGGCCTGTGGGGTGGGGGCAGCTGGCAGGGACCCCCAGCTGGTGGCTATCCTGGTGACCAGCCCTTGACCCTCGTGGCACTCAGTGGCTGATGCTGGGAGGGCACAGGGACAGCAGCCAGAGCAGAGAGCTGGGGCCAGCACCTTCCCTGCCGTGAGGGTGTGGTGGTCCTGGCAGGTACCTGTCCCACACGGAGCTGGCCCCACTGCGTGCCCCCCTGATCCCCATGGAGCACTGCACCACTCGCTTCTTCGAGGCCTGCGACCTGGACAACGACAAGTACATCGCCCTGGAGGAGTGGGCCAGCTGCTTTGGCATCAAGGAGAGTAAGTACCCAGGAGAAATGGGGTGGGGGAGGCTGGAGAGCACCCCGAGAACCCCACAGTGCATGAAGCAATGCATCACAGCCAGCCCTGGGTGAGGGCAAGCAGGGGGAGTGGGAAGGGTGCAGGAACAGTGGGAGCCTGGCAGGATCCACCCCCTAACTTTGTCTCTCTCTTTTCCTTCCACAGAGGACATAGACAAGGATCTCGTGATCTAAACGCTCACCTTCCTGCTCTGCTGCCAACTTTGTCATGTTTTAACCTTCCCACTTCCTTTGGTTTTTAAACTGCTTTTGTTTTGTTTTGTTTTTCCCTGGGAACAAGGTGCTAATATAGGTCTAAACATATGTAGTAACGGTGCTAAGAGAAATAACAGTCCTCATTCATAGCCTTATCTATCACCACTAGATTACTCACCCAGCTGTTTCCACACGCTCTCACCAGCCTTTTCTCTCTCCTGCGTCTTTACTGCTGATTGTTCCTGTGCTAAATATCCGCTCTGCCTCACCATCCGCTCTCAGACTTCTCTTGACTTCTGCTAGCAGCACGTTCCTGGACACTCAGACACAAAACCCTCTCAGCTGATTCACCACCCCAGGCACAGATGCCAGCGAGGGAAGGCAGAGCCAGAGGATGTAGGAGGATTGGGTTCTCAAGCAGAGCAGCTGCAGGTGGCATTGTGGCCACCCAGCTTGTGGTAGGAAGGATGGAGAGGGGTGAGAAAGACAGAGAGTGGTAGGATTTTGTTTTCCTTTTTTTTTTCCCCTCCCATTCCCAGGGTTTAGCAGTTATTGGGCACAGAAAAAAAAATATAAACTGAACAAGCAAATAGGGAAGCGCACAGAATTTAAAACAAATAAGATGAAATTATTCCCATCCTGTAAAATCCTCTTGAATAATAAAGGTTTGAAAGTGCTCCATGCTTCACCATCACTCAATGACCACGCTGCTGTCGTGTTTTCTGTGTGGCTGCTTGTTCCCCAGGGTGTATGTGTGGCTCACCTTGGTGCTGTGGTTCAGCTGCAGGTGAGACAAAGCTCTTGGCTCTCCCCAAATCACAGTGCCCCGAAGCACTTCCCACCCCTCTGCCCTGGCTGTGCCTCAATTCCAGCCCTGCTCTTCCAGGGAAGCTGTGTCACACTTGGAAGGGATATTTCTGCCCAGAAAGTGGCCTGTGTGCCACGTGCTCGAGGGAAAGGCTGTAATATTTTTTTCTGTCGTGCATTTAAGGGATGCAAAGGATGGAAGGGAGAAGGTATTTGGATTTTGCTTTATAAGAGAGGGTCCTGACAGGAGTAAAGTGATGGTTAAATCTCACAGGCTGAGAACTCTTTTTTTACCTCTGAATGTTCCCTGTGCCTTATATTATTAAATTCCTGCCACAGTGTGAGCAACTTGATGAGTTTCTGTAATAAAAAATACTGATTTGAAACACTGACAATAAACCAGCCTGCAATGTTCCTCTGTTTCATCCCATCCTGGTGAGAGGGACTGCCCCCTCATCACCAACCTCATGCATGGGTTCAAGTTGTTCCCACGGGTCACCCAGCCCCAAAAAGGTTCTGGTCCAAGGTAAGATGAGGTGTTTCTGCCCATTCCAGCCCATCACTGTAAAGGGCTTGGGGAATATTGGATGTGGGCAGAGATGGGGTCACTTCAGCAGCCAGCACAGACACGCACATGGCTCTCAGGCCCTTGCTTTCATCAGCAATAAAATCCCTGGGAAAGGCAAAAAGGCACAAGAGCAGGAAAATAAACACCCCCATTTGCATGGGCTAAAAATAGCCACGTTTGAAGAGCTCTGGCTCAGCTGTGAGGTCCCTGCTGGCAGCCCCTGTGGAATGTGCTGTCAGGATCCTGCACAGGGTCGCTCCTGCCAGGACAGATCCCACAGGACACAGACACACTGCATGGCCAAGGTGTGTGACCCCCATGGGGGGGAAAGCCCAGCCCAGAGGGGCCAGGTGAAACACGGCACCCATCCCCTGGCCACACTGCCTCCCAGGGCTGATAGCCAAAGGGGGCTCTCAGGGGAGACACAGTGAATGCCTCCCCAGGATGGGAGCAGCTCTACAAACTGGCAGACCTGGACACAGTTTGTCCAGGTCTGATGGACAGAGATGGGCACCACTGCCCATGAGCCCTGCAAGAGCCAGCTGGATGTGACCCACCCCCAGGCCTGGAGAGCTGTTGGGAGAAGGTTTGGGCAGGGCAGAGGAGAGGAAGACAAGCAGGGGCAGCAGGAGATGAGTGCAAACTGCTGTCCTGTCACTCCCTCTCAGCCATAAACCCTTGCTCTGCTCCCCTGTGAGAGGCTCCTCCACTGCTTCCATCCCAGCCCTCCTGCCAGTGCCACCAAACAGCACAGGAGCCTGTGTCCTGTGCAGGGGAAGCTCTCCAGCCCTGCTCTCCCCTGCCTTCCCCAGCAAGCTCAGGAAAGCCAGCAGGCTGCCCCAGGAGAGCTGGCTATCACAGCTCTGAAGGTGCAGAGATCCCTCTCCAAGGCCATGTCCCACCCCATGGGACAACACTGCTGTCCCAGCAGCCTGGCAGAGCCCAAAGGAGCCAACCCAGAGCTGCAACAAAGTGCAGCTGGCCTGGCTTTAACTGAGCATCAGAATGAGCTCAGGAGGTTTGAGTTCTCTTAACCCTTCCAAGCTCACAGCCTGAAGTATCAAGTGGTTGGAATTTCACTGCCTTGGGGCAAATGCCATACAAGGGGTTATGTCAGGACTTGAGGAATAAGCTGGCCTCTTTGAGCTCTCAGTCCCAGACAGTCAGCAAGGGTGGAACAGAACAGCCCTTTCCCTGTTGGAGCTGAAATGGAGCCTTCCCGTGCCTGCACACAGCAGTAAAGAAACTCCCCTGTACTTTCCGAGTGGAAATTCTCCCTGTGGTTTGTGCTGACTGGGGACACAGTTTGCAAACCTGAAAAAGAAAAAAAAAAAAACACAACAAACTAAATAGAAAACTAACAGACAGATCTGGATCCAAAACCAGCACCAGCCTGACACAAGTGCTACAGTGCATCTGCAGAGATGGCTCCTCTTGGTGCAGTTACCCACTGAGCCATTCCTGCATTCAAGAGAGGACAGATGGGGCAGACAAAGATTTCTGTAGAGATTTGTGCTGTCCTGTCTGTTTTCCTGGCCCTTACTTTTGTAAGAGAAACAAACTGTGACATAAGTACTGCATTGAGGTTTGTGGCTGAAATGTACAAAATGCAGGTGATGGAAAAAGTGACACCAGGACTACTCCAGTCACACACCTGGAAACAGCCTGGACTCAGAGCCCCACTGTTTGTGCTGCACCTGGAGCTGCTTCTGCTCTAGCTAATAGTGACACTGGAAACCTGTGGAATTAAACTCATCCTATAGCACAGAATCATGGAATCAAAATTCTGAGCTGGAAGGGACCCACAAGGTTCTCTGAGTCCAACTCCTGCGACAGGACAACCCCGAGAATTACAATATGTGCCTGAGTGTCGTCCAAATGCTTCTAAAAATCAGGCAGGGACTGTGGCCACTTCCCTTGGAGCCTCTTCCAGTGCCAAACACGCTCTGGAAATCTGCTAATATCCAACCTAAGCCTCTCCTGACACAGCTTCACACCATTCCCTCAGGCTCCATGTGTGAAGGCTGGTATTTCACACAGGTTTGAGCCTCACCCGCTAAAATCAGCCCTGCAAAGGAAGATTGACCATGTTAACTGAGGGCTTTGCCCCCTGTTCAGGCACCCAGGGTGGTGGGGTCGATGGAGTCACCATTCCCAGTGGGAATATCACACACAGTCTCTGACACAGCAGCTCAAGCACTCCCAGAATTAGGGGGGATCTTATCATGGGTCTGGAACAGAGGGTGTCCCCCAGTGTCAGGATTTCCTCCACCCACTGCCCTGCTCCGGCCTGAGGAGCAGCTCCCAAACTGCCCTTATCCCCTGTGCAGCATCCTCTGGTCTTAAAATCCCTTATGTTTGAAAGATGCATGAACTCAGTCAAATCTCGCCCAGCCTCCAGATAGGAGACAATGCCGAGGGAAATCCTTCGAGGGACGCATCTCCTGCAGCCGGCCTGGAGGGAGGGCAGAGGGGAGGGAAGCACACACACTTTTGTTGACCCTGAAGCTGTGAGGGGCGCCTCCTCCCTCTCTTCCTCCCCGTCCCGCTCCTCCCGGGCCGCTCCCATCCCCAGCAGCGGCGCGGAGCGGCCGGCGGGGGGAGCGCTGCGGCCGGGGATGGAGCCGGGGCTGCGGGAGGCGCTGCCGGAGCGGAGCGGGGCACAGGGAGCTTGTGCCGGGGCTGCCCGGACGCAGGGAGAGAGGAGGGACCCGCTCCGCATCCCTCAGCCGAGCGCTCTGCCACTCGCAGCGGAGCGGCTCAGAGCCCCGGTCTCTTTAGGGCTTCGTCCCCACCACGCTGGGCTACTGTATCCCATTGCATCCCATCGCATCCCATCGCATCCCCTCGCATCCCCTCGCATCCCCTCGCATCCCATCCCATCCCATCCCATCCCATCCCATCCCATCCCATCCCATCCCATCCCATCCCATCCCATTTGCTAAACCGTTTATACAAATGTATTTGTATTTATAATATTTACAATTTATTTCATAAATTATAAATGTTATTTATTATTAATTTCATACATTACAAATAGTATTTATTATATTTATCACTTACAATAATAAATAACAAATAATTATTTATTGCATTAATAATATTATTTGATATATTTAATAAATATTTATTTATTAAATAAACATAAGAATAAATCTTTATTATTTATTTATTATATTTATAATATGTATAATAACTTTTCTATTATTTTATTAATAATTTTATAAATTTTATATACTAAATTATTTTATAAATTACCATATTTATTTATAACTTATTTTATACATTATAAAATGTATTTATAATTTTTAAAATAAATAATGAATATTATTTATTATATCAATTGTTTTTATAATAAATAATAAATTATTTATTGTATTTATGATAAATAATTATTATATTTAATACATATTTATAATATAAATGTATAAATAAATATTTGTTGCTTATTTATTATATTTATAATATGTATAATATATTATATTTGATCAAAGCAGTTGTTCAAATCTCAGGCTAAGTTTGGCCAGGGGATCCACTCTGAACCTCATGACCCAATGGGAGGCTCTTCCTCACCCTTTGCACTCTTATCCTTTTGTGTCCCTGGTCTCCAAGCAAATCCGTTTAAGATGATTTTGGTCAATTTTCCTCTGTATGCTTCATCCACATAGGAAGTGACAGAATGGATGTTGCCCATCAAACTCTGTTAAGTTGCAGTTTGAAAAACTTACATTCAAACTTGCTTTTGCTGACACCTTTGTCAGTGACTCTTTAGGTGACCAAATGACACCATCCCATCTCACCCTGAGGTGCCTGAGCCCCCCCAGCCCTTCTGGAGCACAGCCCATTTTGCACTCTAAAGGACTCATGGCTTGTATGATTCAAAGTGGTGTGTTTTGCAGCTCGCTCTGTCTTCCTCAGTACCATTCTCTGTAATTTTTGAACCTATTGGCTGGTCTTAACTTGATTTGATGGGACATAAAACCACAGTCATGGTGTTCCTCCGCGTGGCCTGAGGACAGAGAGAGGATGCAGACAGACAGACTGACAGACAGACAGACAAGTACTTCACTGCACAGTGATGCTGAATTCTAACAGGAGCTGGGCTTGGCCTGATGCTCTGGTGCCGAGGTAATTGCACAGTAAGTAATTATTTGTGTCAGGTTTTATCCAGTTTCTGCACTGCCCATAGAGAACTTCCATTACTTTCTGTCCTACCACATAAACAAGGGCCATTTCCCAATGAGCCCATTTTTTGCCAGGCTCAGTATTATGCTCCTAATCAAAGAAACTCTAATTCTGTGATTCTTGGGAAACAACTCGCCCCAGGACACATTTTTATGTGCATTCCCTACATTTTTCTTAATTTCATATTCCTTTTGATTGCTACTCCATCTGGATTCGAGAGACTGCACAAGTCTCTTGTTGTTTCTTGTCCAAACACCTCACTGATCACCTTCCCTGCCTGTGTTTTGGAGACTGCTGCTGTCAGCTCTGGAGCTGAAATTCTCCATGGTCAAAGCCTGGCCACAGCCTGATGGTGACTGTCTGCAGCTGCCCAGGGCAGTTGTGGCACCACAGCCATGCCTGGCAGGACAATTCCTGGTGGCCAGGGCTGTACCTGACACTCACAGGGCTTTTCACAGCCAGGAGCAGTGGAAAACCACCCCAGGACTCCTACACTGAGCATCCAGTGCTGCCCAGCCATGCAGTGCATTTCCTTCCTGTGAAATGAGGGATCTCCTGGAAACTGGAGGCTCTTTCTCCCCCAACACCAATGTCCCCAGAAGAGCTGCTTCAGCTCACAAGTGCCTGAACTGGATGCAGTCTGGAAGCTGGGTTAATATCTGGGTCAAGTATCACCACTTGTTTGCTCTGCTCCTTCTCCCTGAAGCATCTCCTGTTGAGAGCAGAGATGAGTCAGGGCAGACCTTTGGTCTGACCCAGTCCTGCTGCTCTTCTGCACTAACCACACCTGCAATCATGCCCTGTCTGCTGGGGCTTGAGCAGCACCATTCATCCTGCAGGATTCCTGTTGTTTCCTCCTGGCCATGGTGTCCTCAATGAAAACCTTACCTTATCTTCCATCAGATGATTCCCCCTTCACCTGAGAGCCAGCTCCAGGTTTTAGCTCTGGTGCAGATTTTCATGCCCTTCAAAGAGCCCTTCCCTATTCTGAGCACTGCCCACATGCTGTCTGTTTGGTGAGCCTTTATCCTGCTCCACAGGAATAATTTCCTTTTCCTTTACAGCTTGCTCATCCAGGAGAATTTCACTTAACATGTCTTGTTTGCATCCTTCTCCTTTGCCTGGCAGCTGGCATGGGATGAACTACCTGTGGCAGGAAGAAACATGCTGTAACAATCAGAGGGGAAATCTGGAGGGCTCCAGAGGTTTGTTGCCCTTCAGAGGCAGATGCCCATATCCCTTGCACATTAACCATAACACAGGGCCTGTACTGGCAAACTTCAACCCCTGCCCATGGAAACTCATTTCCCCTGGAGATCTTGGCATGGCACACAGACTGGAAGAATGAATTTCCCTCTTCATATGCAAAGGGCAAAAGAGGAAGGGAGGAGAAGACCATCCTCCTCTCCTTGGCTGCCTCTGCCTGAAAACAGACAGGGATGAAAGTGCTGCACCCAGAGCTCACACCTACAAACCCCTGCCCGTGCTGGGAGGAGAGCAGGGCTGGAGCCAAGCAGCCTCACGGCCCTGGGCACTGCAGGGCTCAGCCTGGTGCTCCCACCCCGCTGTGCCCATCCCTCCTGCTGCCACCCCCAGAGCCCACCACCAGCACACAGCTGCAGCATCACCCCCAGAGCCCATCACACCACACAGCTGCAGCATCACAGGCATGCAGGCAATGACCCCCTGGCAGACCCAGTCCTCCTACTCTGGATGGTTTCTCTCCCCAAGGATGCTCCATTCTGGCTTTAAAAGCCAAATGTTAGCTGAGGAGGAGCTCCCTTGGAAAGGAGCTGGGCTGGGATGTCAGGGCACACCTTGCTGCTCCAGAGCCAGCCCCCCTTCCTCAGCCCCAAGCTTGGGGCTCTGCTGAGGGCTCCCCTTTCCCTCCACGCTGGAGCTGTGGCTGGATTCCCTGCTCCTGGCCTCCAGCTGTACCTTTAACATGTGTGGGCAAACCCAGGTTCCTGAACGCAGCTCGGTTCAAGGCAAAGGTGTTGGGGCACGTTCCGTTTGGGAGAGAAGGAATGATTGAATTGCTGGGGAAAGGCCAGCTTTGGACTGCCAAAGCTGGGAGAGGCTTCCTGATCCAGCCCTGTCTGGGAAGGCTCTGAATGGACCCAGGGAGGAGGCAGAGAGGGATGGAATCGCTGGCAGCCACAGGGACAGAGGAAACAAGATGGGGTTGAGACATGCCCCTGCTGCTAGAGGTTCCTTCTGTGAGGGTGCCAAAGGATCTGTGAAGAGAGTGAATGAACCTGCCTTGGCATCCCTGCTTCTTTGGAAAGGTTTCCTCTTTCCATCCAGGTGTGAGAGCAAAAATCTTCCCCCTCCATGCAGACCAAACCAAGACCAAATGGCAGAGCTGGGCTTCACACACACACATGTGCACACCCACGCACAAACAGGGGGTCTTGGGTCACCTGACAAGCTTCTACTTCTCCTACTTCTTCTTCTGCTGCTCCCTCTCTTGCTTCTCCCTGGGCTCAGCTTATCCTTGCACAGCTCCTTCCATCTCAGCGAGTTAAGCTGAAGGTAAAGCTGAGTCCAGGTGGCTCTGATTCTGTGGGCACCACACCAGCCTTACAGAGAAGAGGAGCTTGTTCTGGGGCTTGTTAACCCAAGAGACAACTCTTGGTGGGTGGGTGCCTCTGGATGGGAGCATCCATTCATCTATCCATTCAAGCCCTCCATCTCTGCATTCCCTGTCTCCATCCCATCCTGCCAAGCCAGCTTCTCAGAGCCACAGCTGTCCCCAAACTTGTCTCCACACAGGGCTGGAGAGCTTCTCTGAGCTCCTCTAAGCACCCCAGGACCCCTTTGTCCTGCCCACTTTCCATCCTGCCTTCTCCAGAACCCAGCAGACTTCCCAGGAAATGCTGGAAGGGATTTTCTGCCTCTCTGTGCTGGGGTTTCCTCCTCCATATCTCCAGATCTAAATCACCAGGGATGTGCCACAGCCAGCAGCCACCCCAGCACTGCTCCCATCCCTCTGCAGTGAAGTCAACCTTCCCCCAGAGCTAAACAGGAGGCTCTGCTCCCCACCCTCTTGGCAAGTCCATGGCTCACCCACAGGAGAATATCAGCCTTCATTCCCTGGCCCCATCTCCTTCCCCCCTCAGCCTGAGGGCTGAGGAAGAGCAGGCACTGATCCCTCAGTACGTTTTCCTGGCAGGACCCAGGCACTGATCTCTCAGCACGTTTTCCTGGCAGGACCCTGCCTGTGACCTCTGCCTAGAGACCTGCAGAGGAGCAAAGCTGTAAAACATGAGCACAGACTGAAGGGTCTCAGCTTTGCAGCTGAGTCTGTTCATCTGCAGGCACCCCAGGAATGGAATTAGCTGTGGGGCCCAGCTCTTATCTGAGTACTTTGTGTGTGACCCTGCCTTGCTGAAGAAGAGATGGTTGGATTTCTTGTAGATTATTCAGGGTATCAGAAGTGGCCTGGCAACAACATTTTTCTTCCTTGCAGAACCCAGAATTAAGTCATGTGCTGCTTTGAAACAATGATCATACAGGTGATCACTGAAATAAAACCACCCAAAACCTCCACTGACTTCTACCCATTTCCAGTTTTCCTCATTGCCAGTGCCTCCCATTTCACCTGACTGTGATGATGCCAAGCAGAATTCCAGCACTGGGAGGCATTGATTGACCAAGTTCTTCATCCTTTTATTCCCTTCCCCATCCACCCACACGTGGCCAGGCTTCGATTCCCTGAAGGATCAGCCCTCGGCGTTCCTGGAGCCTCATCCACAGCAATAACCAGCACAGATGCCCTCAGCAGGCTTGAACTGTTTGAGGGAGGGAGTGCTGATTTTTTGGTGGGAATCCAATGAATGATCTCACCCTGGAAAGGAAGCCAGAAATCACCATCTCCACCGGGCAAGTCATGGTGCTCCTGTCAGCTTCACAGACCACCCCGTGCTCTCTGCAGATGGCCTCTCATGCCTCCCCACCCCTCAGTCCCACCATCACCTGCACCTCCACATTCTTCAGCTTTGATTTCTTGGCAGGAATAGTCAGGACTGCTGTCATGGCTGTGACTGCTATCCCACCAAATGCCAACTGGACACCAGGCAAGCTGGCCAAAAGGAGAAGAAAACAAGTTCAGTGTCAAGATAGCAAAACAAACCCCAAAGAAGGGCAGCACAAGAAAAGAGTCTGTCTGAGAGGGCTGGGGTGGCACAAGGAAACTGACTGAGCCCTCAGCTCTGCCCTGCTAACCCAGCCTGATCAGCTCCTGGATCAGCAGAGACAGGGAGCACCCTGCAAGGTCACAGAGAGAGTGGGGAGATGTGGTTTGTGCATGTCCACAGACAGCACTGCAATGCTCCCATTGTCAGAGGGTCAGAGATCCCTCCTCAAGGTCTCTCCCTGACCTGCAGCAGGGCTGGAGTGGTGGAGTGGAGCCCTCCTGGCCCAGCTGCCTCTCACACATTGATCCTCTTAGAGAGATCTCATCTGTGTTCTCTATCCCACTGTGACATCCTTTTTCCACCCCTCTGGGTCTCCATACAGCTCTCCAGCCCTCTGGCTCTTCCTTCCAGACTCTACCAATTCACCCTCTTAATTCTGCATCCAGTGCCTCTTGCCACAGCTCCCCATTTCACACATCTCATCTGAGTAGTTTTACTCTATTTCTATCACTCACCAGCACATCCCTCACTGGCTCCATTTCCCTCCCCAGCTCCCCAAAAACCACCTCCACCCCATTTCTGTCTGCTCCCAAGTGTTTTCTCTGCCTGCCTCCATCCACAGCTCCCTCACACGTGCCTTTCCCTGCCCACCTTCAGCCCTCCCCTCCTCTTCCATCTCTCTAGGAGGGCACAGAGCCACCAGGAAAGGTTCTGCCCTTTTGGAGAGAAATCAGACCCAGATCCCCTTCCAGGAGTGCAAGAGCCAGCCAGAGGGAAAGAGTGCTTTGGATGGGTGCCTCCCTTTGGTGGGAGGAATTGGGGTCCACAGGCAACAGGTTTTGGTTTCCTGGGCTGGAAAGTCCTCTGGGACCTCCTACCCTCCCTGCCTATCAGCCACTCTTTCCAGATAGCCCAGGGTACCCTCTGCTCAGTGTGGTGCAGCTCCTTCTCTTTGTTTCTTTTCCAAACTCTGCAGTACCTTTGTTCCCTGCAGATTTCAAATTGCTGAAAGATTTATAAGACCGCAGTAAATCACAAGATGCAACACCCAAACAGGGGCTTTAATTATCATCACAAAGGTATTAAACATACCTCCAAAAGGAGAGGGAGACTGCTCACCTCTCTGTGGGTATAATTCCCTGTTGATGTGTTTGGGTACATCTCTTCCCCCCACCCTGCATATTTGTATACCAGTGCATGAATTCACCTTTGAAGGCTGCACAAGAATGTATAATCTCTGCCTTTCATGTGCTTCCATATCTTTTCTCATCTCGATTACCAGGCCTCCCCTTCAGCCATGTTCACGTTATGCCATGAAAGGCATTGTGCACATACATGGAGAGGAGCACAAACTGCTGTTTACTACTCCCAGACATATTTCCACATAAATACATTCTGCACCACCAGCTGCTTCTGCACCTTACAGAGGTGTTTTGACACATGTGTGTGTTAAGTGTTTATCCCATGTCCCTAAAACCACTCATTTCTGCACATGCACAACTTTGCCCTGGTTTTTTCCACTGCTGCTGTCATATCCTTGGATCAGCACCATTCCCCACCAACCTGCCCCAGCCTCTGCATCCTGGCTGCCCAGCAGAAGGGAAAGCAGAGATGTGAAGAGCTGCTGTATCTCACAGGTCACTTGTTTTATTTACTACACCTACCTTAGGTTAGCCTAAGATGCCCAACCAGCTTTGAAGGCAATCCCTTGATCCTAAAAACACCCCAACGTCTGTGTTCTTTCCCTTGGAATTACCTCTGCCTTCAGAGCTGCCTCTCATCAAAGGCCCTGGCAGAGAACAGTTCCCCCGCCTTCACTTTTCTGTCTCCTGAGCCCCACACAGGTCCACATGTCTCTGTAAGAACAAAAGCACACTCAGGAAGGTGGTGGAGCACCACAGCCTGTGGTCACTTTGCTTTTACCCTCTGTTTGCAGCCCATACATACAAACATCCACCACAGCAGAAGACACTGGCCAGGTCCATCCATGTGAGGAGTTCCCAGGGATTTGTCCATTTGTCCATCTGGCACTCACATGCTCCCACTGCCTTGCTGGTTCCATTCCTGTATAAACATGAGCAAGCTGTGGCCATCCTGTTGTTGTTTCCACATTCCCCACAGCCGTTCTGCCCTCTGGTAATTTTGGACAGAAGCACTTGGGAAATTATAAACCACAGGTAACATTGAGGGCACTTTCAGTGCTGCTGGCAGTCAGGCTTTCTGTTCCCCATCCTCAGTGATTTCAGGTATGAAGAGAAAGGAGATAGATCAGAGATACCAGAACTTGTGAGAATCCACACACTCTCCTGTTCTGCCAGAAAACAAAGAGCAGAAGAATGTCAAACCCTGCAGCCAGGAAGCAAACGTCCCTGCTGGGCACTGTGGGGCTCCTGCCCATGCACACACTCCCTGCTGGACTCACTGGGCCACGTTTGGAGCCAGCCTGGCCAGCAGGCACACCAGCTGCCACAGAAACCTCTGATCTGCCCCACTCTCCAGGAACGCTGCAAGCTCTGGCTCAAGGTGCTTCAAATCCCATATTTCAGGCACTTTGATATTTCACTCCTCTGATTTGACACCAAGGATGTTCAAGCTGCTCACCTGCAGATTACTCATTTGGCAATAAATAAAACCCTAACAGCAAGAAAATGCTGAAGTGAGACACTCTCCAGATACCAGGGAGAGACCCCAGAAGGCAGAATGACCCCAGTGGTCACTCAGCCACCTGAAGCACAGACATCCCCTCCAGAGCCTGGTGTGTGAACCATTAGGTTAATTCCCTATGAATTCCCTAAGAGAAGCCACCTAATACCTGATGACTTCTTCTAAAACTCAGGGTCAAATCGCCTCCCTCAGCCCCAAGGGGCAGTCATGGCACACAACATTCACTGTTTTGTGAACAAGGACCTGCCCTCACCTTACACCAGCCTTGGCACTCGTGCTGATGGATGTCCTGCTTCCTAGGACTCACAGCCAGAGCCAATGCGTGCCCAGCACCTGCTTCACCCTGAAACTGCATCTCCCCAGAGCAGAGCACAGCCCAGCAGGGAGGTTCTGCTCACCTTAAACCCCTTGGATTCAGTGGTTTGAAGTCCCCCTGAATAAGGCTCCCCAGGGGCTCAGTCAGAACAAGTGCCAGCTGACGGCTCTGCCCCTCACCTGAGGATTCACTCACAACCACTGATACCGCATTGGCCCTTGGTGCAGGAGCTGCAAAGGCTGATCTGATCTGCCCTGAGAGAACCGTGCACAGCCAGGGGCTTTGGCTCTCCCCTCTCCAGCTCTGCACACCCCAGGTTTCCCTGTCCCCAGCCCAGGGTACTCCCACAGGGTCCAGCTCCACTGCACTTTCCTGTGCTGCTCTGCCCTTGCCCATCTGCTGCAGAGCTATGTTCCCTCCTAATCCCTTTATAATTTCTCCCATTAACACAACACGCTGCTTTGCAGAAGGAAATCCTCTCCAAGCACCTAACAAAGCTATGCCCCATAATTTCCTATTCATTTGGGAATCCTGCATGCTGCTGAAAGCCACTGAGCTGTGCTAAGGACTGGCAAGAAGCTCACGGTGGTGTCTAAAGCAGAATTTCCTCTATAACCAGCTTAGGGAGCATTAAGAGGATATTAACAGCAATCTGGGCCTGGTCAGGGATCAGCCAGTGCAGATCCACATGGGAACAGCTCACAGTGCCACACTTCCCAGCAGAGGCATTGACATCAGGGTGTGTTCCCAGCTGCAGCCAGCCTGGGCTCCTCGCACCCTGGGGCTGCAAGCAAGAAGTTCTCCAGACTTAAAACTGGATGAAACACCTGGCCCCAAGCTTATCTGAGAGCAGAGCTGTGTCTGGAGTGGGTCTGTGCAAGAGCCACAGCACCTGTGCCCCCGTCCATCTTTGAACAGTGTTAAATGAAGGGATAGGTGGTGGCAGATGGACACAGAGAGAAGCACCTCAACCAGCTGGGTGGATTTTGTGACAACAGAGCAAAAGAGAGGGAGCAGGATCTGTCCTCTGAGCCCAGAAAAAGACATTAAGCTGCACATTGTGCCCCTCATCGTGCTCCTGCAGTGCTGCCCAAGCTGATCTCAGCCAAGCAGAGCCCCAGCTGAGGCACTGGGACACCTGAGGAATTACCCCTCCCTGGTTGTGCAACGCTGGTGTGATTTGCATAACAGCAAACTATTGCCCAACAATCACATTTAGGCTGCTCACAATCACCCTCTGTACACACACACCAAGCTATGTCAGCATTGGCCAATATTTATGAGATCTCCCCCATCCATCTGCCTGCCTGCATCCCTGCAACACTTGTGCTGCAGCAGACCTGAAGGATGGGTTTCCCATGATCAGTCAAGGAACTGGTTATTTCTTAATTCCTGCTCTCCTGGTGCTTCAAATCCCATATTTCAGGCACTTTGATATTTCACTCCTCTGATTTGACACTGAGGAATTTCAAACTGCTCACCTGCAGATTACTCATTTGGCAATAAATAAAACCCTAACAGCAAGAAAATGCTGAAGTGAGACACTCTCCAGATACCAGGGAGAGCCCCTCAGAAGGCAGAATGACCCCAGTGGTCACTGAGCCACCTGAAGCACAGACATCCCCTCCAGAGCCTGGTGTGTGAACCATTAGGTTAATTCCCTATGAATTCCCTAAGAGAAGCCACCTAATACCTGATGACTTCTTCTAAAACTCAGGGTCAAATCGCCTCCCTCAGCCCCAAGGGGCAGTCATGGCACACAACATTCACTGTACTCCATGTAGCTAAACCTCCCCACATTACCATAGGGATGCACCAGAGTCTGGAGAGGTGGGGATGCTGAATGGGAAGATGATTTATTCCAACATTCCAGCCCAGGCTTTAAACCTCAGCCTGGCAGACGGTCCCTTTGCTGCCCAGTGCCTTGCACAGAGCCCATTTGCTGTTATTTATCCGAGTACGAGTCAGCCAGGCACAGCTCTCATTGTGAGAGGAGGAACACAGGTTTTACAGCAGAGCTTTCTTCAGGCAGCTCAAGAGATGGCCGGGAAATAAAACCCAGGAGAGCTTCGCTCTGGGTGGCACCCACCGGAGATAATTGCTGCTGGATACTTGCCTGGGGCTGGGGAGAAGCTCCTACATCAGCACGGAGGAGCTGCTCCCCAGGTACCCCTGCTCCGTCACCTCCTCATCTCCCCCTTCCAACGTGCACCAGGGGAAATTCAGCCCCTCAGCTCCCAGGTGAGGTGGCTGCGAATGTCCTGTGAGGGGTTAAACCGCAGTGCCAGCAGCAGGAGCCCACCTCCCATCCCCTCCCTGTGGCTCCTGCCTTTTCCCGCTCCCCCCAGACGAGTTCTGGTTTGTCCTGAGGTTTGCTTCTTGCTTGCCTTGTTTATGTGAACGATAATTTTGGATGTGGTAATGGCAGAACTGTAGCAACATGCCTCCCTCCCACCCCCCTCTCTGCATCGGCGCTGTGGGGCACCGAGCTGCTCTCAGTGCTGCAGCCCAGACATTTGGGGGCCTGGAAGGACCAAGCCCCTCACTCTCACCTCCCAGCATCCTGCTCGCTTCCTCTTCCAACCCCAGGCCTGTTAACAGAGCTCAGAACCATGCTGGCCAGTGCTGTGGTGTGTCCTTGGAAAGCCTCCCCACACTCCCACCACCCTCATGCAGCAGCAGGGGTAGAATCAGCTCTGGGTTTCACCTGATTTATTCCATATGCCTTCTATGGGCCTGTCCCCCACACAGGTCTAATAAATCACCAACCAAATCCTCTCAGAATAATATTAACAGCCATGTTTATAGTCAGCAGATTGCAGGAAATTCCCTCCCCACACCTATCACTGTCGGGCTTATCACTGAACTTTCAGGGGCTGTGATTTTATTCCTGATTCCCGTGCCAGGAATAGATGAGCTGCAGGTCCCTCGCCCTGCCCCAGAGATGTGTATCTGAGATTCATCCCCTGCAGTTATTGATGGTGTGAATTACCACAGCACCTCTCAGCCCCTGTCCCAGGGTGCCTCAGCACCAGGCATGTGCGTGTCTGCCAGCAGCACCTGAAGGACGGTGGCACCACCAGGGTGAGGTCCCCTTCTGCCCAAGACCAGCAGGAAACAACTCCATTGTTTGGTATCAAATAAGGGATGCATGGATTGGTGGGATAAGCCATAGCACATCTTGAGAATGAAGGCAACAAGCAGGATGAGGAGATACAGGTGAGTGCAGCCACACTGTCCTTCAGGGACCTGTGTCCAGATCAGACACAGCTTTGCTGCTGCTCAGATCACTCCTTGTGTAGACTGAATGGAGCCAGGAGCAAGGCCCAGCAGTCCTGGCCAATATTCCCACCAGAAAGCTCAGGTCAGAGCCACAGCCAAGCACAGAGCAGCTCCACACAGGGGAGCCCCAGGTGGGATGTCTGTGGTTCCCACCACCTCTCCTGCCCTTTCTGAGTGCAGCAGGCTTTTCAGTGACTGGCCACAGGGTTGCTTTGACCTGTTAGGGACACATTTTTGCCAATCCCATCTAAACAGATGCTGGATGATGCCAAGCTTACCACCACATTAGCTTTTTGGGGAGCCCAAAGCAGCCTTACCCTCAGCTCCTAACTCTATTCTCCCAGGACCTGGGAGTGCAAAGAGGATTTTGTGACTAAAGTGACTAATGCTCATCATGCTACACAGTGCACCAAAAGCAGACAGGTCAAAGAGAAACACTCACCAACCGGCTCTCCTTTAAAACTGGTGTCATTGCCACAAGTGGCTTTTATTGTAGTAGTTCTTAAATTAGATGCTCTTAACTGCTCTGAGCCAGTGGACAGCAAATGAAACAGCACAACAAAAAGAACACAAGGAGGGTTTGCTCCATCCACACAAAATGTCACCCACTGCCTGAGGGAGGGGACAGCTGGGCAGGCAGGATGGCCCTGGAGCAGCTTTCCCAGCTGGAGAATCCCAGCCTCCAGCTGCAGCTCAGGCTGTGGGAATGGCAGAGAGACCAGCCCAGCTCAGGGCATGGCACAGCAATGTCCCCTCTGCAGTGTTCGTGTCCTGGCTTGCCTGGAGCACCAGCAGAGGACGAGCCACGGGGCTGGGGACAATCTGCAGCCCCTGCAGCCAGCACAGGGCAGGCTGGGCTGCTCTGCTGGCACAGATATCTTTTATGAAAAATCCTTTCCTTAGGATTTTTCGTCCTGAGAAGCTGAGAGGCCTCAGGAACAAAATGTAAACAATGATTATCTGCTGCTGTGGAATGCAACAGGTGCATCTGTGATTGGTCTCATGTGGTTGTTTCTAATTAATGGCCAATCACAATCAGCTGGCTCAGAGAGTCCAAGCCACAAGCTTTTGTTATTCATTCTTTCTTTTTCTATTCTAAGCTAGCCTTCTGATGAAATCCTTTCTTCTATGCTTTTAGTGTAGTTTTAATATAATATATATCATAAAATAATAAATCAAGCCTTCTGAAACATGGAGTCAGATCCTTGTCTCTTCCCTCATCCTCAGACCCCTGTGAACACTGTCACACTCTGCTCTGGGGCTGACAGCCACCAGAGCGCCCTGCAAGGCTGCACACGAGCAGCCAGTGCTGCATCCCTGATTCTTCCTCCTCTGCAGAACCTGCGTGCGGCACTCCAAGCAGCCCCGGTGCCTGTGCAGGAGGAAGGCTGCCCGCACTCCTCCTCTCCTCCCATGGCCCGTCCCGCTGGCAGCAGGCAGGGCTGGGTGAGCCACTCCTGGGTGATTCACTGCCCAGCAGGCAGAAATGCCTTCCTGGATACACACAGCTGGGCGCAGGGAGAAGGAGCGAGCGCTCTGATCGCGGCTGAATCACCGAGCGCCGGCGTGCAGGGACAGCGCTCCGCTGGGGTCGCGGCCAGGTGAGCATTGCAACAGCGCGGGTGACTCACCGAACGGCACGGAAAATGGTGTGCGGCAGCAGCGGGGAGCTGGGGAGGAGAGCAGCCCGCCGGGGCACAACCGGGGGCGGGAGGCTCGGAAACACCCAGGTCTGTCTCGGGGCGAGGAGGAGAACACACTGCTGCAGAGCGCTGAGAGGAGAACGCTCTCCTGCAGGAATGGGGCGCGGTGAGCGAGCCCACCCCACTGAGGGAGCCTCCTCAGCCATGGGTGCTGCACCCCTGCCCTGCCGGAGCTCGATGGGAAAGCTCCTCATTCACCCACGGTGCTGGGAGATCTCTTTGTGTTTCAGGACAGGATGCAGCCACACAAGCCCCCTGTCGCAGAGATGTTTTATGAAAAATCCTTTCCTTAAGATTTTTCCTCCTGAGAAGCTGAGAGGCCTCAGGAACAAAATGTAAACAATGGTTATCTGCTGCTGTGGAATGCAACAGGTGGATCTGTGATTGGTCTCATGGGGTTGTTTCTAATTAATGGCCAATCACAGTCAGCTGGCTCATTCAGAGAGTCCGAGCCACAAGCCTTTGTTATTCATTCTTTCTTTTCTTAGCCAGCCTTCTGATGAAATCCTTTCTTCTATGCTTTTAGTATAGTTTTAATATAATATATATCATAAAATAATAAATCAAGCCTTCTGAAACATAAAGTCAGATCCTCGTCTCTTCCCTCATCCCAAGACCCCTGGGGACACGGTCACAGCCCCCCATGAAGAGGATGGTCACAGGAGGTTTGGGCTGGATGCACCTTGCTGAATTCTGCTGTGGAGTCACACTCTCATCCCTGATGGCAGCACTGCCAGGCTCTGGGAAAACCAACCCATGGGCATTGCTCCTCTCCTCCCTTCCCAGTCCCTGGGACAGCAAGACCTGCACCTGCACCCCAGCACTGAGCAGTGTCCCCAGCACCCAGAGGCTCCCATGGCACTGCTTTGGGTAATTCCAGTGGTGTGCCCTGCACCTGCCCTACAGGGTAACAGGCTTTTTCCCACACCTATGTTTTCTTGCCTGTCCCTGAAGGCAAGGCAGCCCTGATCAGCATTTCCATGTTGTGTTGAAACAAGACACAAACTCCCTGGAGTCAGCTGTCCTAACAGCCTTGCCAGGGGCAGCAGGAAAATGGGCACAGATTCCCAGTCAGGTAACAAGACTTTCCTAATTCCTGCTAGGAAATGTGTGTCCCTAGCCCCATCCCTACTTCCAAGGAAGGGTGTTGGCTGAGAGCAGCAATGCTGAGCTGACAAGTCATGATGGAAAGCTGCATCCTCCTGCATCCCCCCAAACCAGCTGGATTTCCTCCTGAGGACTGCAGAGGAAGGGAAACAGGGCACCATGAACTACCCATACCCAGACCAGCAGAGCGGTTCCCCCATCTCCCTCTAATGCCTCCAGTCCTTGGAAGATTTCAGGTTAATCAGGCTGGATCATTAGCTAAAGCTGCAGCTCCGTTGGTTCATGGAGCCCTGGGACCCCTTGTCCCGGAGGGCAGAGCCCACAGCATCCCCAGAGCAGTGTCCCCAGAGTGGTGGCAGTGTCTATGGACACAACAACAGCATGTCAGAGCAGGGTACAGAGCCAGAGCCCTGCTGTGCAACATGCTGTTCAAATGGAGAACTGCAAAAAAAGGCAATACCTATCTATATAAATAAACCAGGCACATCTCCATTGGGAATTTCAGAAAAAAATTTAAAAAAAAATCATTACCCTTTGGGATGCAAAGCAGCTAGGCCTGGAGAGCAGCTAAGAATTGTTATTAAATAAATTAATTAGCTCAGCAGAGCCCGCCAGGTACTGAACACTTTCCACTTCCAAGCAGGTAAATGAGTCCGTGGGAACAGAGGCTGCTCCATGCCTGCCAGGCTGCATTTTAATGGGCATGCAACTTCTGCAGCTCTGCCCCTGCAGGTGGCACACTGGGTGCTGTGTGACCCCCAGGAGGGACCAAAGAGCCCCCAAACATCAGGGAGCACAGCCACCTTCCCGTGTGCCCCAGTGCAGGAGGGGTTTGTGTGCAGGGATGTCTGCGCCCAGCAGAGCCCAGAGCCTTCCCTGCAGCAGGTGTGGAGCCAGGGCTGGCACTGGGGTGGCACAGAGCAGTGCCAGGGGATGAGGAGTGCTGAGCATCACCTGGAGAGCACAGCCCCACGCTCTGCATGGCCCAGAGCTCTGCAGGCAGCATGGCTTTGATCCCTCCCCAGCCCCATCTCTGCCTTTAAACACCGACTTTGATCACCCTGGGGTCTGGCAGGAGCAGCCTGAGGGAACTCCTTTCCCATTGCAGGGCTGGCAGCAGTGACAGGGCAGCACGGCCCTCCCTGCCAGGGCCAGGGGCTCAGCTGGGCTCTGACCTGGCCAGCAGGAGTGACCCAGGGCCAGGCTGGGTCAGACACACTGGGAGGAGGCAAAGGAAAACAGGAGCTGGGAAGGAAAGGTGGAGGTGTAAGCAGGAACTCTCCATCCTTCCTCCAGGGCAGGTCCAGCTGCAATGACCCTTCCTGCATCACCCACTCCAAATTTCCCGCATCAAAAGGTGAACAAATCCCTGTCCTGCACCAGCTTTGGTGAAACTTAGAATTCCAAGGGGACTGTAGAAAACACCAGCAGTGCTCCTGGAAGCCTCCCTTCCAGGGAAGTGGGGAGTTAGATCTCTGTTACAAGAGGAAGTTCACAATTACAGCACAAGTTGTTACTGGAAAACAAAATTCCCTGGCATGTTGCAAATAAAATCTGAATTCCCCAGTCTGGGGTTCAAGACAGCCCACAGCCTTCATTCCAGGGCCCATCTGAGAGATAAAATGAGATGATATTTATGATGGCGGAGACAGATAAAAGTTGGTAGGGGAACAGCTATGGGAGGGCATTTCAAACCATGAGTATTACATCCAAAACAGCACAAGATTCACTTGCAGAAAGAAGCCCACAGTGCTGAAAACTCCTGAAATTAAATCTCTGTGCACACCCTCCCCAGTAATCTGAGCAGCACTATTGCAAACAGCTCCAGAGAGCAGGACCGTGCTGCCTCTTCCTCTCCTTGGGGAAAGAGGGTTATTAAGTCACTGAGAATCTTTGAGCAGCCCTTATTTTTCACTGTGGGTGACAGCAGCTGTGATCAGGGCATTCCAGAGCACCCAGCTGCTGCAGCACACCAGGATTGGGGTCTCTGCTTTGAATCCAGCCCAAGAGTGACCCACAAAGCAGCAGTCAGTGCTCTCCCCCCCCAGCAATGAATCCCCATTCAGGTTAATTCCTTAATGGACCCTGATCCCCACCCTGGATCAGCCCTCAGCATCCCCCACGGGGGCTGTCCTAAGAACAGAGCACAAACCCAACCTTCCCAGTACTCCTGCCTGCCCACACAGATGTGCCTGCCCATATAAACACATCGCCTGCCCTTTCCTCCCAGCCTCCTCCAGAGCCACCACAAGCCCCAGAAGCTCCCCAGGGGCTGCAGAAGCCTCTCGTGTCACCCCACAGTTGAGCAATCCACAGATTTGCCATGACTTGGGCAGGATTAGGCAGAGCTGCTGCCAGGCTGAGCTGCCCAGGGAGGACAGATCATTCCTGCCAGGAGCCAAGGCTCTGAAAAGGGACATTGTTTCAAGGATGATTTGCTATTTTCCCCCTCACACACACACAGATCTGTAGCTCCAATCTGGCTTTTGTGTGAGGCACCTGCTACCACCTGTGGTCAGGGATGAGACCAGAGAGGGAAGAGCAAAGGAAGGAGGGAGTGAAAGCCAGGCTTCCTTAACCTTAACCTTAACCTTAACCTTAACCTTAACCTTAACCTTAACCTTAACCTCCAGCCAGCTGCTCCCCTCCCCTTTATCAGGCAGCAAATCCCCATCTGCACATTTCCCCATATCCTTTTTCTGCCAGCACAGTTCCTGCCCAGGTGTGATGCAGGCAGACCCACACCAACCTGACCTCTAAACTTCAGGAACTCAAATTAAAATGGGCCTGAGAGATAAAGCAGCCTCCCAGGTTTACTTTTAAGCTCAATGCAAACAAACACAGAGGACATTTTGCAAAAGCCAACATTGCCTCCTGCTGCAGCACTTCAAAACAAAAAAAAGAAACCCCTGGGTGATGGGATGGCTCAGAATGAGGTTTGGTCCATGGGTCAGAAGCATCTGTCAAACATGCAGCCCAAGAGAATGGAGAATACCTTGAGGTCTCTGCAAAGCTCCTGCAAAGGGCTCAGTGGGAGGATTTACATCCACTGAGCAAAGAGCAGGGCCTGGGGCTGTGTCCCCACGTCCCACTGGTCCCACTGGTGGGGTTGCTCAAGCTCCAGGGCTCACCACCATGCTGGGAATGGGCAGGAGCACTGGCCAGAGCAGTCCTGTTCACACCCTGGCTCCTTCCAAAACACTCAGGGATGGTTTGGAGCAGGATACCAGAACCACCCATCATCATACTTCACTTTTTTCCTTTAGTCTTTGCCTTAATCCTTTAATGAATTAAGTGGAGCAATTAAGCAGGATTTTTATTTCTTTTTAAAGTGAACATGCATGAAAACGGAGATGGGTATTTTTTGCAGTTTGAACGCTTAATATGATAATTAATGCAAAGCCCCTCAGCTTTAGGGATTCTCCACACCTCTCACCCAGGCCTTGTTCTGTTTATCTTCCTGGCAGACTGCCTCTCATTCCAATGAAGGTTGCCCCTTCCTCTTGTTCAGGTAATGCCCAAACTGCACAGATCAGGGCAGGAGGGAAGGGTGGGTACTCAGAGCTGCTTCACAGCAAAAGCCCTAGCCAAGAGGCATCAGGGGTGCAGAGTGCTGCCACAGCAGAAAATGGAGAAATCTCCTTTCTGGGGAAACTCAGAGGGGACCAACCTTGCTCTCCCAGCAGCATATCCAGTCCTCACCTCAAGCAGCTGAGCTGAGCCCTCATGCCCAGCTCACTGGGGAAGGTTTGCTGGGCAGGGTGATGAGGGCAGTGCCTTCCCCAGCCCTGACAAAACAGAAGGTTTGGCTCTGCAAAGGACAGGCTCACCTTCCCAGGCAGCATTTCCACACCTGGTATCTTCTGGCCCCACCAAACCTTCCAGTCCTCAGGTCCCTGCTCCTTTCCTCTGCTTCCCCTCATCCATCTACTCCCTGTTTGGCTTAAAATATTTGCAAGTACGGCTGAGCATCTCTGTGCCTCAGTTTCCCCACCAGTGAAAAGGAGGTTAACAGATGCCCCTGCTTCCCTGGAGGGATGCAGGCACTGGAAGATGACAGACATTTGGGGGATGCCATGGACCCAGCCCAACACCACTGAGGCTCTGCCACCCCTGTTCTCAGCACACATTTTAGACTGTCAGCACTACAGACATCATCATCCCCTGTTCCAGGAATGAAGGGAAGGAGCCTGGGACTGATGCACATCAGAGCAGCACAACTCCAAAGGTCAGTTTCTCAGATATTTCTCCAAATGGTTGGACAAAAGTGCTTCAAGGATAGGGAAAGCCTTGCTGCAGCCCCATGAGGTGTTACCAAACATGGCTCAGTTGAAATCAGGCAGTGGGACACCAGTGAATCCCACAAAGACCATCCTGACTGGGCTGGATGGTATCCCTCAGCACTGGGATTTGCTGCTTGGGAAATGCCTCTGCAATCTGTGTTTCTTTCATTTTTCAATCTTTTTTTTCTCTCAACTTATTATAAACTTCTTCCTTTTTTTCACCAAAACACATTTCCTGACACAAAAAGCTCCTGGTAAATGTTCTCTGACTCACTGAACTGCCCCAACAGATCTGCCTGCACAGGAACTGGACCATCCTGTTTGTGGGTACCAGAGCCACCCCCAGCCGTGTGCCCAGGGCTGAGGAAAGCTGCTCCATTGAGAAACACTCCCTGCCAGATGTGGGCAAGCCCTCCCTCACATCTGGAGAGCAGTCGGACATTTTGATTTTCTCTCACAATTGTTTGTTTCCTTGTCCTGAGCAGGACAAGCCTTGGAGATGAGGTTCTTTGCCTCTTTCTGCAGAGAAGTCCACCAGCATTTTTTCCTGTAAGACTGTGGTTTTGCAAATCCAAAAGGAAGAAAATAATACACCCTGAAAAGCAGCTTCAGTATTGGGAGAGAAGTTTGTCTCCTCTCTTTTGCTAGCCTGTGAGGAATCAGTGGGTTTTTTACAATGGATTTGTTCAGTAGTACAAATTCATGGAGGTTTGGGCTGCTGGTACTGTGTCCCTTGGTGGCCACTGCCCTTTACAGCACACCTGAGACCCAACTTTCTTCCATCCCAAGGCACAGAGTGCTGCAAAGCCTGTGGTGATCATGGCCAAACACAGCAGCCAATAAAGCTGATGACCTTTGCTTGGTTGTCCAGTCAGCCAAAGGAAACACTTTTCCCCTCAGGCTCCTGTATTAGATGTTTCAAAAATTAGGGAGACTGCTCCCATAAGGTCCCTGGGAAATCTCAGGGACACACATCCATCAATATTTTGCAGTCTGAGACAGTAGCAACATCTCCTGCTGCACTGGTACAAGCCCAGACACCGTGCTTGGCTTCCTGTAAACAAAAGCTGTTTAGCTCTAAATTCCTCTTTTGGCTGAGGCTGCCCTGGTTCACAGAGGATGGTATCGAGATAATCATCACATGGATTGTGTTCCTGGGACTGGGACTTGCACAACGGCGCCTCTTTAAAATGCCCTTGGAGCAAGGAACTTCCAGCCTGGATTCTCTGCCAGGCAGCACTGGGTGTCAGGTCTGAGCACCAAGGCAAAGGAGAAGAAGAGAGAAGGATCTGAGAGGGGAGCATGGAAGTCTGGGACTGAGGGTTAAGAGATTAATAAACATTTACGGATTGCAATGCGTTAACAGATTAATAAAAATGTACGGACTGCAATGGGTTAACAGATTAATAAAAACGTATGGACTGCAATGGGTTAACACATTAATAAACATTTATGGACTGCAATGGGTTAACAGATTAATAAAAATTTACGAACTGCAATGCAAAGGAGAGAGTACAATGGATTTGGGCTGGAGAAGAACAGAACTTTTTCCCCAAAGCATGACAAAGCAGGAGAGGAGTGGTCTTTCCCAGGGAAAAGAGTTAGTGGTCCAGGGTTTTTCAGGCCAGACCAGAACAAGCACAAATTATTTCCCTATTTCAAAATTAACCTCCACTTTGAAAGAGTTTCTGCTCAAGCCAGGCAAACCAGAGACATTTGGGTGAAGCAAGAGTGTGGGCAGACCCTGCTCTGCCTGTGCCTGATCTCCCAGTGCCCGTGCAATCCCCAGCACACAATCCAATGCACTGGACTAAAAGTTAAACATCCAGTCCAAGCTGGTTGTGTGGCATCAGTGAGGGGAGAGACTCATCTTCTGGGAATGGTTCATTCTGCCTGGACAGACACCTGAACTATGGAGCTGTAATTTAACTTCTCATCTTTGCTCTACCCTCTAACTCACTGTCCTCTATCCCCAGCTCCTCGTAGGACCCAAGCAATTCCCACCTTGTCCCCTCCTCTATTATCCACTGCCACCCACCAATCTCTTCCACAAACACCAAGCTGAAGTTTGGTTTCTCATTCTCATTGGTGGAAAAGCACATCTGTGTTCACCCACCCATCACAGCCCCAGCTCCTTCCTGCAAAGCTGGGCCAGCAGGAGGCACTGACCAGGTCCCTGCCCTGGCCAGTATCCCAGGGGGATGTTATGATGCTTGCCTTGCAGTGCATGGTGGGGAGAAGGGGTCCAGAGCAGCAACTTCAGAAAGACTTTAATGTGGCACCATTCCTGGTGCACAAAAGCATGACCAAGCAAAGTCCTGTGAAGGGAACCAGCTCCTCAGTGAGTCACACCAGGAGGGTTTAGGGTCTGTGATACACGAGGCATCTGGGAGTGGCCAGGATACTGATAGAGAAACCTCCTGCCAGAGCTGGAAGTGAGAGGCTGTTCCCTGGGCATGCCAGTGAGGAATTCACCTCATCCCCCACCACCCACTCAAGCCTGGTGGGCAGTTTTGCTTGAGATCATTTCCCCAAGCCTCACTGGGACATGCAGGCTTCTCTTCCCACGGTGTCCTGTTGGGGCCTGAGGTGACACGGTGACACAGCGCTCCGAGTGAGGGCTGGTGGCACTGCCAGCAATGAGATCAGCCATCCATGAGGTCAGCCATGCCTGAGATGAGCCATCCCTGAGCTCAGCCATCCCTGAGCCATCCGGCACGCGAGGCAGGACCAGCGGCTCGGGATGAGCTCATGCACGGAGGGATGGAGGGGAGGAGGAGACACACTGACTCACCAGCTCATCCCATGATGAGGGCCTGCTACAGCCCCCTGTCGTGCGAGGAAAACCTGCAGCTCCAGCCCCCAGTGGGGCTCTGCTCGCAGGGATCATGGCAGTGGGACCATGGCACACCTTGGTACTCTGCCAGCGGGTCCCCACTGCGTTACCTGCACACCAAACCTTCCCCCAGGGCCCTGAGCAGCACCTCTCCCCATCCCTTCAGGGTCCCATCTGTCTGTAGAGCGATGACATCCCCTCTGTGGGCTGGCATCCCAGCCTTCTGTTGCACTGAGCTCCTGACTCTGTCCAGGTGCCAGATGGCTTCGGAGGGAGATGACTTCATCTCTTTTAAAGGGGCAATGGATCTGTCAGCAGTGCCCTGTAGGAATCAATGTGCATCATGCTTGGTGGGAAGCCAACATGGGGAGCATGCCACAGCATCCTTATGATCCCACACAGGGCCCAAAGAGGCTTTGATTCCATTCCAACATTGCCAACAGCCTCCTGCCCTTCACTCTCAGCCATGTGTCATGCTTCACCTGTCCCAACAATAAACTTGTGGAGTGAAGGACCAACAGGAGCTCCATGTGATGCCCTCCTGAGTGTCTAAGGGCAGGGACTACCCAGCACTCAGCCTCACGAGCCAAAGATGTCTTAATAGATCCCACACTGAATGGAGGGGAGCGGTCAGTGTGCATCAGCCTCTTATTCCCAAAATGATGTCTGATGGGTGGCCTGAGTCAAACTCATTCATCACCAGACTCCTCCTGGACTTCAGGCCAGGATAAAGTGGAGCACAAAGGAAATCCCAGCTCAAATTTGTACTGGGTACAAAGGGTGAGTCTCAGAGTGAGAATGAGGTGTGCTCACAGAGATATGAGTCAAGGGCTGTGATTACCACCCTGCTGCAAGGGGAGAGATGGATCCAGCCTGTGCCCCTTGGGAGATTCCAAAGCACCCAAAGGTCCCTCTCCAGACAGCACCCCCTCATTCCCCAATGATCCTGCCTGTCTGGGAGCTGCAGGGTGTTTTACAGGAACCATCCTGAGTCACGGGAGCAGCCCTGGTCAAGGAGGCTGCAGCCAGACCCGGCTCGGGGAGCCGATCCCTGCCCAGGAGAGGATCCTCCCTGCCCCCAGCAGACGCTGCTGCTGCCTGGGGAAGCGCTGCCGCCGCCGTTCCAGGCAGATAATCGCCCCTTCCCTGGCAAGTCCCTGCACGCTGCCGTGCAAACAGACCCACAGAGCACGGCAGCAATGCAGGGCTGAAGGGCCAGACACACAGACGGGCTCTATTCCCTGCAAAGGGGAAACAGGAGCTGTTTGTCCCCGAGGGAGGGAACTCACACATCCCTGCACACCCCTGAGCTTGCACCAAGACTCTGCTGCCCACCCTCACCCACACAGCTGGAACATTCCAGCCCCAGCTCACCCTCACCCTCAGCAGGGATGATCAAGGGGGTCACACCATCGTGGCTGTTTCTGAGGGCAGAAGGGTTTGGAGAAAACAAATCCAGGGCCACATCTCATCAGCACTGCCCTGACCTGCGGGGCCATGGAGGCAACACTGCAGCTGCAAGTGTTGGCCAGGAAAGGCATGTTTGGGAGGATGAGCTGCAAGATGAGCCTGCAGGCAGAACTTCAGGGCACAGGCAGAGCAGTGAGTCCAGCCACAGCAGGGAGGCCCCTGTAGATGTTTCTTGCTGGTCCAGAGAGGCCCATGGTGATTTCCCTGCCTCAGCCTGAACATGCTGCTTCACTGGAAAACTCTGCATGCAGGTAACCCATCGCAGAACACTTTGGCTTCATTATATGGAGATCTTGGGTGGAACCAGGAAATGAAATCTGTCCCCATGATTAGGGAGAAAGAAGCACCCTTGCCAGCCAAGTGATGGAGCTCTGACATCCCCCAGAGCCTGGAAAGGCCCCATTGCTTCTGGCAGGGTGAGATCCCAGCAGCAGGACATCATGGTGGCATGAAATGTTGACAGCAGCTTATGGAGCGTTGCTGGCTTGTTTGACTGAGTGGTGTGAAGAAGGACAAAGCCAGGCACCATGCACAGCTCCATCTTCTGTCTTTCCTCCTGGCACAGCTCCCCCCAGCCAGGCCAATCCTCTCTGCTTGCCACCACAAATAATTCCACAACCCACCCCTTTCTGCAGGAGCAGGAGTTGCTCCTTGGGATAAACACAACACTTTTCTTCCCAACCCAGCCTGACTTCAGGTTGAGCAGGAGAGCTGAGGAGGCAGAGCCAGAAAGTTTTCACCAGTTCCAGGCTCTCACTCACCACTCATATGGAATGAACAGCTGGAGCTCAGGAAAAGCTCTCCTCTGCTTCTTGTACTTCCTGGATCACTGAGATGGCAATCCATCCAAATGCGCTCTAGGAGACCATGTTTGTTTTTGTATGGAAGGCAGAAGCCATCTTAGTATCTTAGCTATGAGGATTTTAGGGTTTCCATAGCTAGGTTGCTGCTCACCCCAAAGCATGATTTAATTAGGAAAGGTAATTTTGTTATTAAACCATCTGGTACATTTGGAAAAGCAGTTGTCTTTTGGATAACCAAGCCCTCCTTCAGTCATGTCCCTCATGGTCTGCTGCTTCATAGCCAAGGAAGTTTTTTTCTGAGAGCTAAAGCCAACCCTTTAGTCCCCTGCAGCCAACAAGAGCAGCACCATTCTCTGCCACCTCTGTGGGAAGGAACACCCAGTGCCACCAACCTGCTGCCAACAAGGTGGAGTTGTCAGTGGCTTTTGCATTCACTGGATACTGTACATTTTCTGTAAGGGGATCAGGTAATAACTGGCTTACACCCAATTTTTCTGCAGGGCCTGACTGATACACAGCTCATCTGTGAGCACCAGCCTCCCCAGAGAGCATTTCATCAGCAGAGCAAAGAGAAGGGATGAAAGAGGGGCCCTGTCACCACCTGGGAGAGCGAGAAGACAGTGCAGACAGGGAGAGCTGGCTTGTGGGTGGCATGCTGAGATCAGCACTGCTGGCCTTGCTAGCTGAGGGCTCACACCTTGCTCCACAGGATGAGACCAAGCCCCCACTGCTCCAGAGGGAACAAGGCACCTGTGCAGCGGTGAAAGGCTCCAAACTCAGGGAAATGCTGGTTCTTGCAGCAATCAGCTGATGCCCTGAAGCCAGGGGTTTGCTCACTTGCACCTTGGTGTGTCTAAATATAATACAGGGATTGTTCTGAGCCCTGCGTCAGCCCTGCTGAGATCCAGCCACCAATACCTGATTTTCTCGCCTTCCCCAGCTGTGAGACATGCAGCTTGTGTGAAGGAACTTTTCCTTTCCTTCCTCCCAAATGCACCTCCCAGTGCCACCACTGGCTGATCTGGCCTCCTCTCATGAGATGTCATTGAAAGGAAGCTAATTTGCAATTTCAAGGTACTACTATTTCTACTGTCACTTTCATAATCCTCAAAACTTCACTACAAATTCCCCTATAAATCACCTGAACAAACCAGCTGGAAAAATTGATAAGCTGTACATGTAAATCCAACTAAGTTTTTTCCTTCTTCCCACTCAGTTCAGACTGTTTCTGAAAGGCCACGATGAGCTGGAAATCAAAGTCACTTTCCAAGTGGAGTTAAATGCTGTGAGCAGAGCACCCAACAAGAACATTTGGAGCACCAAAGCTACAGAGATTTCCCAAAACCCAGCAGTGTCCCACAGTGACCCATGGGGGATTGCTCAGTCTCACCATGACATGCACATTTCCCCTCTCATTCCTAGTACAAACTCCCTTGATTTAATCCTAATTCCTGACTAATTTTGATTCCATCAAAACCACATTTTCTGGTGAATTTACCATGTTGCTCTCACTCATCTCCACCAACAACTCCAAATAGTCCCAATACACCATGGGTCAACTTCTTCACATCTTTTTGGATTTGCACCATGAAATCACATGGATTTTCCAAGGGATTGGTGTTGTGTGATTTAAATTGACAGCGTTTAGTTTGAGACAAGTTCCAGTCAAGGCTGCACATGTGGCCAGAGGATCAATACCCTCCTGTCTCATGAGGCTTGCTGGTGACCAGTAAGGTGCAGGCTTGCACCAACCACTCCTCCTCTAACGGAATGTTAACAGACCCTGTCTCTCTCCTCCACTCATTCCTGTGCCATTGTTGGGTGTAGCCTCATGAGGAGCAGCCAGGCACCTATGTGGGCAGTTTGAACTTAAAACTGTCCAATTTTCATACTATTTTTTTTTTCCTCTAAAACTATACAGAGGGCTTTCTGGTAATTTCATCTGCAAAAACACACCAGAGGGGAAGGAAACTTCACTTAAAGCTGAACATTCATTTCCCATGTTGAGAAGTACCCTGTTCAAATCTCACTTCAGTCTAAAGGAGGAATATTAATATTTACTGGGTTTTGGGATGGAAAGGAAGGGGGGAGGCAGAAGGGGACAAATAGGACTGAAGGACCCTCACAGAAGAGTCCGTGTCCTTCCACCTTGGTCCAGCCCTGAACAACTCCCCCAGAGCCAGGATGCTCTACAAAGATAAATCCCCCAAAGCTCCCGTACGTTGTCTATCTCCCCACGCTGCCATCTCCCATCGCTGCCTCCTGCCTTTTCAGGGCAGGACCCCCTTTTCATCCCCTCTCCTCCGTGCAGCACGGAGCCCCCGGGGCTCGCTGGCACCAGCCGAGGTTTCTGGGGGCTCCCCCAACACAAACAACAACAACCACCTTCAAAGTGCCTCTCGCACGCAGCTGCTCCGAGGGCAAATTCAGGTTTCCCCCACCCCCTTCTACCCATCCCTCCTCACAACACCCACCTGGCAGATAGCTAAAAACAATCTTTGAGTTTTTCAGGTGTGCTGGGAGGGATTTACCCGACATATTCCGCCAGCCCACCACCTCCCCCCGCCCTGCAGTTGAAGCCCTGGATTTCGGGTTAATCTAACAGTAAAAAGCGCTACAATTATTTGGCTCTAAGGCTTGGGTCCTTGCCCGGTTCTGACACAGGCACACTCACAACTTCACGGAGGGAGCGGGCGATGCCCTTCTTCCTCCTCCTCCTCCTCCCGCAGCCCGTCACGGGAGGGCTGGCGCTCCTGCGAGCCAGTTCCACCCCTCGCAACTTTCTCCCTCGCCGCTCCCGAGCGCTGCCGCCGGAGCTGCAGCCGGCAGAAGCCCTTCCTGCAGGGATCTCTCGGAGCCCTCTGCTCTGATCTGCCCGCACCATGGAGCCCCGGCGAGCAGCCAGGAGCTGCTGCTGCTGCTGCTGCTGCTGCTGCTGCCGGACAGGATTCGCAGCGCAGGGAGCGCAGAGGCAGCAGTGAACTTCAGGAGAGGTGCCTCTCCTGTTGCAACAGGTAAGGCACGCTGCTGGCCGGTGTGGGGAGTGGGAATGACTCAGGGAGCAGTCTGTGCAGCATGGATGGAGGAAGGCATGGAGGTTGAAGAGATTTAATCGTCAAACTGCTTTTGCATGTGAGTAACTTTTGCTGGGAGCAGCATTTACCTACAGAGAGAGCTTTGGGATGCAGAGCTCTTCATCTCTTCCTCGCTTCTGGCAGCCGTAGCACAGGGCTTATGGAAGGAGGCAGAAAAAGTTTCATTCGTGTTTGCATCTGGCTTAGCTGGGGAGCTCCAGCAGGCTGCAGCCAGTGCGAGCAGGTGGGCTCCAGGTATCAAAGGCAAAAGCGACGCTGCAGAGCGAGGCAGGTGTGGAGGGAGTGAGCACAGAAGCAATCCAGGTGTCTGAACGAGGCAGGATTTCTGCAGGGAGCAAGCTTGTGCTGGAGTAAATGGATGAGGTGCAGCAGGAGCAGCGATGGCGTCTGGCTGTAGGCTCACCTATTGGCCATGTCCAGCCCTGCTAACCAGGGTGAGGTGTACAGCTCCAAACTCTGTCCCCACGTGCCCCACTGAGCCACTTCACTGTCACCTTGAACTGGGCTATGCTTTGGGGATCCCCTGGGCTGTGCTTTGGGGATCCCCAAGTGCGGTCACAGCGCTGGTTTTCCCCTGCCCAGCTTCCCTGTACACCCAGCTAAGAGCTCCTCACCTGCCCTTGTGCCCCTCCACGATGGGCAGCAGAGCCAGGAGCTGAAGGCAGAGCCACCCTTTGTGTGTCTGCACCTTCATTCACTGCTAGTGCCTTGTGACAGGATGAAATCCCAGACAGAGCAAGCCCAGTCCCACTTTAGGGCATGCAGGAATTATTTCCTATGTACATGTGCAGCCCTGATAAAGGAGGTGGAAATACAGGCAGGGAGGCCTGGGCACTGGGAGCCAACCCTTCCAAACTGCAGTTATCAGCTAATCAGCCTCCCGGGAAATTGGAGTTGGACTCGGTGGAGCACAGCACTCCAGAGGGGCAAAGATCAGCGGTCACGCGACTGGGGTTGCTTCAGAGGAAACCCTCAAAGAAAGCTCCTGCTCCTTTGCCTTGTGGCTGTGGAGGGCTGAGAGTTCCCAGGTGGTGTGGAAACTCAGCCTGTGTGGTGCTACGAGCTGGGCAGGCTCTGCTGGGCAGGCAGGGCTGTGGCCAACGGGCTCCTGCTGGCCCTGGATCCTGGCAGGGGCACATGGATTGCTCTGTTCCCCCATTCCGGCACTCAGAGGGACAAAGAGCAGGCAGGGGATGTGCAGGGAGCTGCCGTGGCTCTCCAGGCTGTCAGCTAGAGAGACCTATAAGGTGATAGGGGCTCCTTTTGGGATGGAAAGCAAACAGTCTGTACTGGGCTCCTGAGCAGGGCTGGGCTGTCTCAGGATTTGGGACAGCAAAGCCTCCAGGCTTGGCATTGTGTGCTTTTATCATCTCCTAATGTGCAGCACCCCTCACCTTATCGGGAATGGTTCAGGGACATCCACCTGTGTGCTGTAGGATTGGGGTTCCTGAGGCTCTGGGCAGGGAGAGGTCTCTAACCCAGCCAGGGATTCGGTCTCTGCTTCTCCCAGCCTTGCCTGGAGGCTCAGCGTGCTCTGTGACATTCCCAAAATGAGCCCAGCTGCCGTGCCTGTGGAGGGGAGAGCACAGCAGGATCCACTCCTGTCCTGAGCCTTTCCCTCACACCATGAATGCATTTCAAACCCTAATGTTCCCAAACCAGCGCAGCTCCCAACCCTGCAAACAAACAAGCACCGCTCATGTACGGAGGGAGAGTTCAAAGGAGGCACGACACCTGGAATCAAACATCTGCTAGGGACTAATGCATTTTGCATCCTGCTCTCCTGCCAACTGCTCCGAGGCAAGCGCTGCAGGATGGTTCCAGCTCCCTGCGTGCTGCAGCAATGGCATTCCCTACTCCCTGCACCTCGCTTTGTTCCGTGCCACGTGTGGAGCATGCAAGTGCAGCTGCACCTCGAGCTGTTAGCACTGGGCTTCCTCTTGTATCATGGACAAACATAAGAGGATTAAATACCCCTGAGCCCTTTTAAATTTTTTAAACTGGGTTGGCAACATGGATGCTGCATTGTCTATTAACAAGCTGATCTGCTGAGCAAGCATTTTTTCCTCTAACCACACTTTTTCCTTGGCAATGAGGCAGGTACTGCTTTATTAGCAAAGAAACTTTCTTTAATTCTTGGAAGAAGGAGCTCCAGGGAGGGGCAGGCTGGAAGGGCTGCTAGGAAGGTTTGTAGCTCAGAAATGGACAAGGAGCAGGGTTGAAACAAACCCAAGGAAACACTTTCCTTTTCTGTATGGCGGGCATAATTAACTGGGGAACAAATTACTACAGGATGTTGCAGACACCAAAAGTTGTGTTCGGCTTCAAACAAGGTTTTGATCCATTTGGTATGGACGGCTCCAGTGAAGGTTTTTAAATGCAGTAGCCCAAGATCAGACAGATACTTGCAGTGATGCTGAAAAGTGGGAGAAGGAGAAGTTTACCTGTGAAGTTTACTTACTTTTTTGCTCCTCTGCTAAGCAATCAAAACTGATCAGGCAGGGCTACTTGGATGCTCTTCCATTGTGTGACTATTTTTGAGTGGCTGGGTTGCACGTGTGACAGGAGCTGTGACTCAGGCAGCCCGGGAGACGCGGGTTGAGCCATGAATAGCCGCTCCATATGGCCCCGGTTGACAGGGACACTCTGTGCCCTGCCTGCTGGTCACAGGTGCTCCACGCAGTGTCCACGCACCCTTGCTGGCCCCACAGAGGCGCTGCAATGGCAGGAGATCACAGAAATACACTCAAAGCAGAGAGGATGGAGCAGGAGGGAGTGACCTGTGCTGGGAGCGCTGACAAGGACACACTGTGGCAGTGAGGCCAGCCTGGGCAAACGCGGCTCTCCTGGGGGTTAATATTTTTTTTCGGTGAAACACCGAGCTCCCCAGGGCACGGGCTGGCCTTGCAGCAGCTTGGACACGGCACAGGAGGTGGGAGGCTGCGGGCAGCTCTGGGAGCTGAAGGGTTTCTATCAGCTCGCAGGTAACCCTTGCATTCAATAAATCCCTGCTGCAGGGAATTTTTGTGGCACGGCTATTGGCGTGCTGGCCAGCCATCCTTGATGCCCTGATTGTCTCATTCATTTTTTTTGTCCTCTGTGTCCTCACGCTGCCTCCAAAGGCAGGAAAGGGGCGGGAAGGAGCAGCTGGAGGCGGACAGATGGACACGGAGAGAGAGGGGCTGAGCAGAGAGCTGCGCTCCGAGCTCACCTGCGGGCAGCAGGAGGGAAGGACCGGCAGGATCTGGGCAGGGCAAGGAGAGAAATCATCAGATCAGTGCAGGGACAGGTCTGCAGGGTGAATGGAATTGCCGGGTAGCAGGACAAGGTGAGGGAGGAGCGCGGTGGGCAGGGCTGTGTGCGGGGCAGACGAGGCTGGGCTGTCCCTCCTCACCTCGCCCAGCGGGGCACAAGATCCCTCAGCAGCTTTCACACCAGGGTGCTCCTGGGCTCCTTCCCAAGGAATTTCAGCGATTTTAGGATAACGTGTGTGTTCCCCACGGGGAATCGCAGAAAGGGCACTGGAGGTGATGAGGGCAGCGGCCTCGTTACCAGCAGCCAGGCTGAGTTAAGGCGGCAGTGAAGACTCACAGGGTCAGAGCCCCTTCACACTGGGCAGAGCTGCTGCTCTCCCCAGCCTGGGGCGAGCTGAGCCCTGTTGGTGTCCGTGGGTCAGGTGTGAGCTGTGTGTGGGACCTCAGCTCTCCCAGCTTTGCAGCACCTCAGTAAACAGCTGGTTTGTGAGCAGTACACAATTCATGAAGCTGGGTTGCCTGCGGCGCTCCCTCTTGTGTGGATTCTCTGATGTCTAATAATCGGGTTGGGCTCACATTAGAGCTTTTTCTTCCAGCTGGGAGTCCTAATTTGGATTTCTCTCCTCTGTCCTGCTGCTTTTCACAAGCTTGTGCAAAGTTAACTCCTTTCGGGTCTTTGCCTATCTGGTTAAATGTGCAGATCTGAAGGGTACCAGGATTGACAATGTGGTCCCACACACCCAAATCCCTCAGCAGTCTGCAGACAGGGGGATGATTATAGTGTAAGCTAACTTGCATCCCAAGCATGGGGAAAATGTGAAAGGCTCAGGATGAGTTTTGGCAGGAGAAAGCAATCAGAGAAGAGTCCAGGACCCCTTGTGGGCTCTTACAGATAGTTTGCAGTGACTGAGGTATGAGGTCTTTGGTGCTAAAGCCTCCATGGCAGCTGAATCACAGGAGGGTGAGTGGTGCACAGTCCCAGCAGCAGAGCTGGGGCACACTCATGTGAGATCCTGGCATGCTCCACCTGGCCCTTGTGCCAATGTGCTTGGGCTGCTGCTCTGTGGTGCCCTAACCCCAGGGCCCCTCACACCCTGCCTGGTGAGCAGCTCCCACCAAATCTCCTTCCTGCCAGCACTGGCTGCCCCTTCTCCAGCCCCCAGGGCTGCTTCTTGTCCCAGCCAGCAGTGCCCATTCCCCTGACAGCCACAGTGGGATGTGCTGTCTCTCCCTGTCTCCTGGCTGTTGTCACAGCTGCTGTCCTTGTCCACCCCTCAACCCCCCCACTGGTTATCTGGGCAGTGGCAGCTTTTGGATTATAAGCAGGATTTACCCCCTTGCTCCCACAGCTGGGGAGAGCAGAGGAAAGGGATCAGGAATGATGCATAAGGATGGTTCCCTTTGCACATCCCTTCTTCACTTCCCTCCTGTCACACTTGCCCTGGGACAGGAGCTGCAAGGCAGCTGGCACTGCAAGGTTCCCTCAACCTCCAGACCTCACTGAGGGCTCTGGGGCTGCTCAGTTAACTCTTGCTCTAGAATGATGCTGCAATGCCAAAACAGAGAGAGATCAATGACCCTCACAACTCTGCAGAGAGTTCAACTATGTTCAGGTTGTCCTGTGCCTAAAGATGAGCTTACAAAGTGACACCTCAGCTAGGTGTCACATCTGGGCCAGGCCTAGGTGTTGGCAGCAGTGCAAAATCCAGCTCTCCCTGGGTTCTAGGCAGAAATGCAGATTGCAGGTGGAAAGGTGGCCTTTGGCTTCACCTATCTGGTGATGCTCTTGGACAGAGGATGGCCTGGGGGCAAAGACACACAGCACCTGCCTGCTCCAGTGAAGGGTCACAGCAGGGCAGCAGGAGCAGCATCAGGGCACAGCCAAAGCTCCAGGGATGGAGGAATGCGTGAGATGTCCTAGGAGCAAGGGGGTGAGTGGCTGGCTGGAGGAAGCCACAGAAAGATGTCATGGAGCAAGGTGCTTTTAGAGTCAGTCTGGCTCTGAGCATCCAACCTGTGGAATTTGGGGGAAAGAGGAGTTGGACATCAGAGTAACTAAATGCTTCCCAGCTGCCCTTCCCATGTGGAAGGCCATCCTGCCATCTCCTCTCTGGCTCTACTCATCTGTGTCTTGCACCACTCAAGGGGCAGCATCCCCCCCTGTTCCCACTGTCAGCCTTGAAGGGTGGCCCTGGTTAGGACCCCCATAGGTCCCCTGGTCACAGCAGACCAGGTCTGGGGAAGGCAGGGCTGCCTCACAATGAAGCATTTTCACCAAGTCCTGCGGCAGTACAGAGTTATCTCTGCCAGATCCCCCTCCCAGCCTGGGGCCCAGACTGCCCCACACCACTCAGTGTCTCACAGGCTTCCCCCAAACTCCTTCAAGGGAGTCTCTGTCCACCAAAGCCCCATAGAGGCTGCCAGCCCAAGCTCCTTGGGGTACCCAGACCCCCTGGGTTAAAGCTCCTCCCTGGTTCAGCTGGCAGATGATCGAAGGAACATCTGTAGTGCTTTAGGGCTGTACCTGTAGTGCTCAGGGACACGTGTGTGACCTCCTGCCATGCTGGGCAGGCCAAGGAGAGAGTCCCTGCTCTGCATGCCAGCATGAGACTCATTAACCCACGGCTTTCCATGGCTCTGCAGCTGAGAAGCCCTCAGCAGAGCCCACCCCATCAGTGCCCAGCCCCTTTCCCCCAGGAACAGAGCTCAGCCATGGCATGGCTGTGGCACAGGTCTGGCACTGCCCTGGCAGCATTTCATGGGACGCTGGGAGCAAGGACAGTCCTTGGAGGTGAAGGGAATGTGCTCCAGGTTCTACATGACCAGCCACCTTGCTCCAGGCTGCCCAGCAACCTGGAAACAATTTCCAAAACTCTGTCCAAGCCATTCAGAGATTGGAAAGTGGAGATGGGGAAGGAACAGCCCAACTGTGACTGGATGGAATCTGCCAGTCCAGCAGAAAGCTGCACCCACAGCAGCACAGCCCCCAAGCAGGCTGGTGCAGGCAGTTCTGCAAGCACCAGCCCTGCAAAACCATCCACAGGCGCTGGAAAACCCCGAGATACACTGAAGAAGGAAACACCGTAACTGCAGGGGCTCTTTTCATTAGTTTTCTGGCTTTGTGCAGTACCTCCAGGACGTGTTTCTCCTGTGCACTGCAAAACCAAGCAGAGACTGCACAACCAAAGGCAGGAGCAGGATCTCCGAGGATGGGATGGATTTGTTTGGTTTTCTTTCAAAGTCCAAGAAAACAGTTTGAGAGATACCCATCTCCACAGAGCATTCAAACCCGATGGGGTGACTGTGAGCAGCCATCAGGGAGCTCCCCAGTGGAAAAGAATCCAATTCCCACCAAAATCACTGTGGCAGAGGAGAGGGCAAACATTAACCAAGCAGCATAACCTACCTGCAGGGTGAACAGGATATTTCAGCACTGGGAAGCAAAACATTTCACAGATATGGCCAGCACAGTGTCCATTGAACTCTGTGACTTTGCCACACTGAAATCCCAGGGATTGCTTTCTGGTCGGTCCTGTTTGGGAGCAGCTGTAAGGACATTGCCCCATCTGTAGCTGGACGCCTTCTGCCCCACCAAGCCAGAAGAACAATGTCCCATCTCCTATTGCCTTCCCAAAACCTTCTACTCACCATCTTACAGGAGTGCTCCCTTTGCTCTCTGTCTCTGTTTCACAATGGCCATTGAAATGCATCGTTAAACTAATTACTTGAAGAGCCAGTCTCATCTCGTGTCTTTCCCTGTTCTTGCAGCCTCTGACAGAGAAGCTGATGTGTTTGGGGGTGATTTTGCTTGGTCCTTATCATGGGGAAGAGGCTGTTTATTGTATTGAAAGAAAAAGGGAGAGAAAATGGAGGAAGAAGGAAAACTTGGGATGCATGCTAGCAAAGTAAGGGAAGAGTTGTCTTTTCCAGTGAAAATGATGATTTTTCTTTAAGCTTCTGATCTCAAAACCTTGTGCCAAGCCCCCACAGCTCATGAGGGGAATGCTGCTCTGGGTGCACTCAGCACTTGCTTTGTTTTGTGTTTTGGGTTTTTATTGCTTTCAAATGCTCTTCTTGAAGGGAATCAAAAGGTGGGGCTGGGGCCACACCTGCTTCCTGGCAGGCTGCAGCACTTTTCTGCGATATGGCCAACAAACAGAGCAGCCCACAGCTTGCAGGAGACCCCTGGGAGGGCCCCCAGAGCCCCCCGGCCCTGCCCCAGCCCCTCACCCCAGCTGGCCAGAACAGCCTTTCCCTGCACCAAGCCCCCCAAATCACCATCTCCAGGGTCTCCCCACGCACACACTTTGAATCTCAGCGCTGTGTTTGTTCCCTCGTTTCAAGCCCGACAGATTTGGGCATGTCTTTGACAGAGGTTCACAATTTGGATGTTAAATTTAGCTGCGCGCTCGGGCTCTGATTAGAGATACCCCGGCTGTTTACTGCCTTTGTGGGGAGTTTGCATCCACGGGGCTGAGGGGGAAGCCCCCCGAGGCTCTCTGATCCTCACCTGGTGATTAGGAGAGGAGGCTGAATCACCACATAATGATGCCCTGGTATTTCCCTCAGTGGGAGCATGCCCTGCCTTCCTCACTCCATCCCACCGAGGGCTTCTCCAGCACTGCTGGCCCTCAATGCAGCAGCTCCAGCAGGCCACCAAAGAGAATCGGAGCACTCAGGAGTAGAAATAAATGATCCCATGAGGTGAAGAGACAGAGGCAAGTGAGGGTGTTCAAGTGTTAAGTGCTTGCAGCTGATCTGGCAGCCTGAGGTGTGTATGGTCCTTGCCACAGGTCCCATGGGTCATGCACTAGTTACTGACAGCACAAGGACAGGAGGAATGGTTCTCTTAATCTGCATGAAAAGTCTGATTGATTTCACCCAGTTTCCATCTGGAGATCCTTGAAATCCGTGGCAAGGACCCCTGAGCTTGGCAGTGCTGCTCCTCCCTGGTAGCCACCTGCATTTGGGAGAAGGGCTGGTAAATTTATTTTTTTGCTGGTTTCATGCTATGCACAGCTTTCAACCCACAGAACAAAAGTCATAGAAAACCCCTCTTCTGCTGGTTCATTGCTGTCATCTTCCAGGGTCAGTCCCAACAGGATTTCCCCTGAAGCTGAGCCAATTCACGAAATTTCCCCTCTCTTCAGAGCACTCTCCCCCATTTTTCTGTTAAGTTTCCCTGTGGCCCTTGGAAATGTCCCCATCCCACTTCTGGATAATTTTGCATTATGACTGTAGGGACTGTGGCATAAATGATTCCAGAAGCAGAGGACAGATCAGGGACATCACAGACATTTCCTGGTGGATCTATTGCACTTAAAATTGCACTAAAACCATGCTGGAGAAAGAGAAACAAGACCCTCAGAGCATGATTGCTTCCCGGTGCAGCCTACTAAGGGAGAAACTGCAGCTGTAGATCATAGGGGATGATTTCCAGGCCCAGGGTGGGAAGTTGCTGTCAGGGAACGCAGACTCTCTGTGCTACTGCTCAACTGAGCATGGTCCTGACACAAAGAGAAGCTCTTGAAAAGTTGATGATGATGCCTCCTAGACAATTCTCCCCAGGTTTTGACTGTGTCTTTCAAAGTTTCAGATCACTTCCAGAGGAAATGAGGCTTCTGCCTCATGCCCAGATGCGTAGTCACTCTCCATCCCTCATAATAACTGCTGAAGCCATTGATTGCTTTCAGTCCAGCTTGTAATTGGGAGCAAAGCTCTAAGAAATATTGAGGCCACAACAGGTTTTGAGAAATAATTATCTGGACAGAGGAGTAAAACCCTGGTAATAGAGAGGGGAAAAGCAGCAATGTTAAGTGAAGCCCTTCTTAGATGTCAGGAAATAACACAGGGAAGAGGGAGGTTAAGTGCATTCCAGGAGAGATTCAGACGAAAGCTTGCATCTTGTTAATTGCCAGAAAACCCACTCCTTGCTGAAGGTTATCCTCCCATGTTGAATTGCTGGTGCCCAGGAAGGCATGTGCTCTGGATCCAGCTTTTCTTGTGGTTGTGGAGTTCATAACGTCTCTGCTCTGCGGCTTCTCTGATGTCTTATGAGAGATGAGTTCACATTGCCGTTCGAGTGCAATTCAATTAAAAAGTCAATTAGCCCAGATACAAAGCCATCGGATTCATTAAGCCTGCTGTTGGTGGAGCAGCTCTGCTTTGGTTCTGGTTGGTTCTGGTGCCTTGCTGCGCTCTGTGCTGTGTGGATCCTGGCCCCAGCCACGCGTGCGCAGCCTGCCAACGTCTCCTCGCCAGGTTCAGCAGTTGAAAATGCTGCAAGGGAGTAGCTCTAGGCAGGTCCCTACATGCTGCGCAGCTCTCAAGGGCTGTTAAGTAACAAGCAGCAAGCAGAGCTTTTAAGAACATGGTTTTCGACTTCTCAGAAGGAGCCACAGTGCCTTTCTGGGTCACCCATCTCTGCCTTCTGAGTTTTTATTTAATTTGAAATACGTTTGGGATTATGTTGTGTTTCCTAGAAGTGAAATGGTGGCGTGAAAAAATGAGTCTGAGTTTTGTCAAAACTGAATTGTGTTGATTTCTCTCCAACTTCTGCTAGTTTGACTTCAGCTTCAGAGCAGTTGTTTTGTAAAAGGATGACCACAGAGTGATTTTTGGATATTTGGCTTCTATTTACCAAGGAGAAAAGGATTTGAAGCAAATATGAAATTTACAGCTTTGTATTTATCAGTAATTAGATACCTCAGTGGGAGAATATGACACATACTGTTAGTTGGGATCTAACAATTTGTTCCTAACATTCAACTTGAGTTACAAATTGAACTAGTTCTGGTTCTTAAAGAGATGAGTCTTGAAAAAGTGTCTGGAAAAACAAGTCTTCCCTGTTTAAATTAGGAATGTGCCAAATGACTGGCAGGTACTTGATATATAATTTAAATTTAAAACAGGAAGAAACAGTTCTAGATAAAGATCTCCTAGGATATCTAGGGGAAATATATGCACCTATATTTAGCTTATCCCTGGTTTCAACCCCTAACTGCACACACAGCAGCGTGCACTTAGCTTTTGAAAAGAACAGGCCTTGATCCTTTAACAAGCTCTGCAAAGCTCCCTAATAAAGTTGCATCCCTGTTAATCACATGTGTGCTCCCCAGTTCCTCCTTTGATACACCTTGTTCACAGAGATAAACAGTGGAGCCACAGCTGCTCGGGAGCTGTTGGAGAAGGGAGCTGATGGAGGGTGGTCATGGACAGCAAATCCTCCACAGGAATCCTGACCCTGGGGCTTTGCCATGAGAAGGCAACAGCCAGAGAGATTACTCAAGGGCTGAGGGTGGCATGGGCTGTGTCTAGCTGGAAACCTGCTCCTTCAGTCAGCACAGAGTGGGCAGCAGGGTCAGGCCTGTGAATCAGAAGAATTTTCAGATAATTGAGACAGAGCTTGATTAGAAAGTGAGAGAAAGCTGTTGGAAAGGCCACATTGTGGGGCTGCACATTCAGAAGGAATTTTTACATGGGACATTTCACATGGCATGTGTTCCCCATCATTGCTGGGGAAGGACCACACATCCTGTAGCACAGGGAGAGAAAAGGGAAGAAAACCACAGAGAGGTACATAAATCAGTTTGTATTTTGACTCTCAAAGATGATTTTCAGAAATTTCAGGGGAGAGAAAAGTTAAGATGGAAAAGGGAGGCTGGAGAAACAAAAGAAGAGGAAGTTTGGATTATGGGTGGGGAGTGTAGATATGCTGTTTGACTTAGGAGAAAGCAGAATGAAGGGAGGGCAAGATTGTTCACAAAATAGCAAGTTAGCCTGATCAGAGCATTTTGCGTGACTTAGCACATTTTCGCCCCTCTATAAAGGCAGAAACTGAAGCAGAGAAAGTGAAGAAATCTGAGCCAGCGTGGGGATGTGGGAGGACAAGTCTGTCACTGGGACAGAGGGAAGAAGAGCTGAGCTAACAATTGTACCATGAAGGGTAGACAGAGCAGGGAGGTGAGGCTGAGCCCTTGCAGAATTTTATCTGTAACACACTGACCTTAATGAGAGTTACCAATGTTCTTCCTTTGACACCTGCAGGGCTCAAGGAGACACCACACCATGGAAGTCTCCATCAGGAGTCACTTCCTGAGTGTTGCTGTTTTCCTGATGCATTGTGTGGTCCACAAGGCCAGCTGTGAGAAGGGCAACACTTCCCCTCTGCACTTCACCCACTTCTTCTACAATGCCACCATCTATGAGAATTCGGCCCCCAAGACCTACGTGGAGAGCTACGCCAAGATGGGTATTTACAAGAGAGAGCCTGAGTGGGACATCAGGTACAGAATAGCTTCTGGCGACAACACTGGTCTGTTTAAAACAGAGGAGCACGTGATTGGGGATTTCTGCTTCTTGAGAATAAGAACCAGGAGCAGCAACACAGCACTTTTAAACCGCGAGGTCAAAGACAGTTACATGTTAATAATCAAGGCCACAGAGAGCACCTTTGCCTACGAAGCCTGGGCCAAAGTCTTGATCCATATTCTGGACAGAAATGACTTGAAACCTCTCTTTTCACCCCCCTCCTACAAAGTGTCCATCAGAGAAGACACTCCTCTGAAAACAGTGATCAGCAGGCTCAGTGCCACTGATGCTGACGCTGGCCAGAACGCTGAGTTCTACTATGCCCTCAACACCAAGTCCAGCCTATTCTCTGTGCACCCCACCACAGGGGCAGTTATGGTCACAGGCAGGCTCAACAGCACCCATCGAGGCAGGCATAACCTGCAGGTTTTGGCTGTGGACAGAATGAGAAAGATCACGGAAGGGAATGGCTTTGGGAACTTGGCTAGTCTCACCATCCAGGTGGAGCCATCTGCCAGGAAAGCCCCCTCTATCTCCTCGGTGAAGGTGACATCACCTGACTCAGGTGAAGACTTTATCTATGCAACTCTCTCTGTAGAAAGTGGTGACTCAGAAGCAGGGATTGATTCGGTCGAGTTTGTGGATGGAGATCCGGGAAGACATTTCAGAGCCATCAGATCCTACTTTGGGAGCACTGAGTTCATGATTGTGTCAAACAAAGAGATAAACTGGTTACTTTACCCCTTTGGTTTCAATCTCAGTGTGCAAGCCAAGGACAAGAGCAAGCCACCACTGTTTTCTCCTGTCAGAGTTGTCCACATACCTCCCTCCAAGTATGTTTCTGCCAGGTTTGAGAAAGAAGTGTACCGGGTCCAGCTCAGTGAATTTTCCCCAGCTGGCAGCCAAGTTGTTATGGTGAAGATCACACCAGCTGTCCCAAATCTTAAATACATTTTAAGACCTACTCCTGACAGCACAAGCTTTAAGATCAATCCTCACACTGGGCTGATAACTACAGTCAGAGCAATAGACTTTCATGAGCAGTCTACTTTTGAGCTTGAAGTTACAAGCAGTAACAGTCACACATCCACCACTGTTATTGTTGACGTCACCGACTGCAACAATCATGTTCCAGTTTTTACTGAGTCTGCATACCATGGGACCTTTGATGAAAATGTTCCTCCTGGCACCAGCGTCTTAACAGTAAGGGCTACAGATGAAGACAGAGGAGACAATGGCTTTGTCACCTACAGCATAGCCAACCAGAAATCAGTTCCCTTTGTCATTGACCCCTATTCTGGTGTCATTTCCACCTCCAAGTCGATGGACTACGAGCTGATGCAGAGATGGTACCACCTGCGGGTGTGGGCGTCAGACTGGGGCTCACCCTTCCGCCGCGAGACCGAGGTGTACGTCTCCCTCACGCTGAGCAATGTCAATGACAACGCTCCTGTGTTTGAGAAGGCAAGCTGCAGTGGCACCATCCCACGGGACTTTCCAGTTGGGAGCCCTGTGGCCACGGTCTCTGCAATCGACAGTGATGAGCTGCAGCATATCAAATACGAAATCAAGTCTGGCAACGACTTGCAGCATTTTGAACTGAATCCCATCTCTGGAGTAATATCCCTTAGAATATCTCTGCGAGATCTTCCTTCTGAACAGCCACTTTTCTACTCTTTGAAAATAACTGCAACAGACGGAGAGAACTATGCTTTGCCAACATCTGTAAACATCACTGTGGTCAGCCAAGGCCTCCCTGTCCAAATGCACTGTGAGGAAACAGGAGTCTTGAAGCAACTGACAGAAACCATCATACACTCCATCGAGTCTCAGTCTCAAGGCCATGGGCAAGATGATGAAACATCTCTGAACTTGCACCTTATAAACCATAATGCTCCTAAGTTTGATGACAGCTTTCCACGATCCATTGATATCATAGAGACTGTTCCCATCAACTCAACTATTGCTGACCTTTCAGCCTTTGATCCTGACACTGGTTTTAATGGAAAATTGATTTATGTGATCTCAGATGGAAACGATGACAGCTGCTTTACAATTGACCTGGAACTGGGTCTCCTTCAAGTCCTTTCTCCTTTAGATCATGAGCAAACCAGCTTCTACATTCTCAACATTACTGTGTATGACCTTGGCACACCACAAAAATCATCTTGGAAACTATTGGCTGTGAATGTGTTGGATACCAATGATAATACTCCTAAATTCACTCAAGGTGCCTATTGGGTGGCAATACCAGAACATGTAGCAGCAGGGACAACAATAGCTCAACTGAAAGCAGAAGATGCTGATACAGATGACAATGGGAGAGTAAAATACTCTCTCCTAACCCCCACGGACAAGTTTGCCATTAACAGTGTCACTGGAGAAGTGACAGTTACAGGTGCTCTAGATAGAGAATTGTGGCCTTGCTATGTGCTGAAAATAGAAGCCAGGGACCAGCCCAAAACAGGCTTCCAGCTGTTCTCTGTCACAGACCTCGTTGTGACTCTGGAGGATGTCAATGACAACACTCCACAGTGCCTCCCAGCCCTCAACAGTGTGAAGGTCCCTGAAGACCTGCCTGTGGGGACCATTCTCCTGTTTGTGGAAGCTTTTGACCCTGATGCTGGCTCTGGTGGGGAGGTGAGGTACAGCCTTATCAACAATGAGGAGATGATGTTTCATGTGGATAAGCTGACCGGGGCGCTCCGTTTGGACAAGGAGCTGGACTATGAGAAGAGGGACTCTTACAACCTCACCGTGCAGGTCAGTGACGGTGGGAAGCCCTTCTCTCGCTCTTCCCTCTGCCACCTGGAAGTGAACGTCATCGATGTCAACGAGAACTTGAACCCACCACGCTTTGCCTCCTTTGTCTTCAAAGGCTGGGTGCAGGAGAACAGCCCCAAGGGCACGTCAGTGATGATGGTCACAGCCAAGGACATCGACAGGGGCAAAGATGGAGAGGTTCAGTATTTCCTCCGAGAAGGCACTGGCCTCTCAGTCTTCCACATTGAAAAGGACACAGGTAAGGACTGCTTCATTTAATAGTGTACCTTGAAGGCTTAAGCTACCTGCTGTGTTTGGCTTGGCTCTTTACAATATTCTATGCATTCAAGCCTTTCTTGATAGTGCAGGGATTTACTAACTTACCCCTGGATCTGGGTAGGAACAAGCAGGGGGTTTTCTCCTTAAAATAACAGCAAATCAATGTCTGTCCTCCCCCAAAATACCAAGGTCTTCTCTATCATTTGTGTACCAGAAATTAACCTCAGCAGCAGCAGGCCCTTCACACAGGGTGGGTGTGAGAGTTTGTGTGTGCAGCAAAGAGCAGGAAGCAGACTTGAGACTGTTCTGTCATCAAGGACTGAGTGGTTTGAGTTCTTTAAATCCCTCACAAACACTCCCTGTCCTTCTCCCAGGCACCATACGGACCATAGGATCGCTCGACCGAGAGGGAACATCTCACTACTGGCTGACAGTGCTGGCCCTTGACCTGGGAACAATTCCTCTGTCTTCTGTGACTGAAATTTACATTGAAGTCACTGATACCAATGACAACCCACCTCAGATGTCCAAACCTGTCTTCTATGCCTCTGTGATGGAGAATTCCCCACCAAACACATCCGTCCTTCAGCTTGATGCCTTTGATCCAGACTCCAGCTCAGAGGGAAAACTGACTTTTCACATCCTGACTGGAAATCCTCAAGGATTCTTCACCATTAACCTCATTACAGGTAAGACTGACCCAGCTCAGCATTTGTTTTTGAGGCTTCCAAGTGCCCAGAGGATGTTACATATTCAATATAAACAGCCCACACAGCTGCCTTTGTCACATTTCTCTGCTGCAGCAAAAGTCCCAGTCTCCAAATACACTCTGTGGGGAGTCTGAGGATTGAAACCCTCAACCTGAGGGCTGCCATTTGCATCCAGATGGCTCTTAGAATGACACAAATGTGCTGCTTTCAAAGCCATAAACAGTTGCTTTTAATCTTCCCCCTTGTAAACAACTGTTGCACCTCCTGAGCCAGGGAACAACACCCTTCTGGAGGTGACTGTTCCTGACACAGACCCAGGCAGGATTAACAAAAATGAATTCCACTGCACTTAAAGGCTCCACCCATTCTCCAGCACCATTAATGTAGTAACTGCAGTAAGCCTCTTCTGCCATCTTCCTAGACTGTATCTTTCATCTGAGGATTATTTACCAGATCTTCCAGAGCCATCAAAAACCCGCTGATGTTTTGTGTAAACAGCTTCCTCAAACAATCCCAGCAGAGCTGACGTTGGGCCAGTCCTGCAGGGAAAGCTGTGCCGAGCCCTTCATGCCATCAGCTCCTGGGAGAGGAGGGAAGGGAGGGCACAGAGTATGGGAGAGGATTAATTGCATGACTTTGATCTCCTGGAGATGATAAAAGCAGTTCAGCTACTGCAGCGGGATGGAAGCTTGCTCTCAGATGAGGAGCTGGGTGGATTGGAAAAGGCTAGAGCTGCTCTCAGCTATGTATTTCCAGTGGTGTGATGGCTCTCTGGCAGTGCTCTACAGCTGGCTAGGAGGGGGATGGAAGAAAGAAATTATTATTATTATGAAGTACTAAAATATTTTTGTCACAAGAACCTCATGGGGTGTGTTTACATGGCACTGTATAAATGCACCTGGAGATGTCAGCTAACTGTGATCATTGCTGCCCACAGCTGGAGCTGTCTGTGCTGCCAGAAACCTTTTAGCCTGGTCAGGACATTGCTCTGCATCCAGCTTTCCCACATAATCCAAACAGCCATGCACAACCCAGCCCCAGGACAGCTTGCACAATGCAGGGTTCTGCAGAAATGTTCCTTCAGAAGCCCTGTGGCATAAAGCCACTGCCTGTTTGATGGGATGTGGAGCAGGATGGCTGTCAGGACACCGAGCTGGCTCCCCTCTTCAGCTGAGCAGCCATGCACCCTGCAGGAAATGCAGCCTTTATGCTGCAGGCAAAGCTTCCAGCCCCATTTGAGTGCAAAGTCACGATCCAAGGCTGTTCCGCAGCAAAATGAGTGACTCTGGCAAAATCCAAATGTTTGCTAATGAGACACCTCACCTCTGAGCCATCCCATTAATCCTACCTTAGACAAAAAAGGCTCTCTCAGGAATGAGTCATCTCCTCTCCATCTCTCCCTATACTGGGGTGATTTGCATGAGAAGAGTGATAAGTTTGTCAGTTCTGAAAGAAACTCATGGGCTGATCTTATCTCTTGGACAGTTGCTGGAAGTCTCTTCTTTAAACCCTGAGCTTGGAGGTTGTTTAAAGTCCTGCTTCCAAGCCTGATGAGGATTCCGTTATCCATTATTTTACTTGCACGTCACCCAAAAGAGCCTTTAATTACCTGTGAACATTGGCACAAATGGAGCAGTTATACCCTCATGTTTACAGTATCTAAAGAGAAGTAATTTGCTGCTGCTGCCAGGAGGAATATCACAGCTTGTCTAACGTTCAGGGCCCTTTTGGAAACCCAGCAGTATTTTCATTCTGCAGGCTAGTTGCTCCATTAAGTAGAATAAAACCATAGTCTTTGGTCTCAGCTTGGTAGTGCAGTGCTGGAAGATGAACTGCTATCATCCCCATTAGTGCAGGATTGTATTTAAAAAAAAAAGGTTATCCCACTGCAGGGCAGAGACTGTGATCAAGACATCTCCTTTTTGCCTGTCTAACATGGTCATTGTCATCAAAGGACAGACAGATAAATACACTGGCATTGAAATAAGCCAGGACACGAGGGCCAGAGGTCAGTCTGGGTCTCTCCTAGGTAGGACATTTCTGGTAGTGGCCTCTAGGCAAAGGGAGAGGAGGAGGAGGAAGAGGAAGCTATTCTCATCCTATGTCTTAATAGGAGTTAAGGTCCTGATGTGCTGCTACAACAGGTGTACCTACACCCAGAATTACCCTGCAGAATAGCCCTGGATAATCATTTAGGGCAGAGTGACACACTATTGCAGGTAACCTAATTCAGTTGCTGGTTCTGTGTTTGATTCAGTGCCTTGACGTGGGGTTGTGGAGACATAACCAGCAGGGCCCCTTGACTTCTCCTTCTGGCCTTGCAGGTGACCCAGGAACAGCCATGATCGCTGTCCTGGCTTCTCCAGCATTCCCAAACACCACAGGAAGGCTGTAAGATCTCTGAGCTCTCAGTTCTCTAAAGAGGGTGGAGAAAAAGGAGGAAAATACATGAAAGGCTGATGAGAAGAGGGAACAAAACTGCACCGAGATGAAAGCTCTGTGCCATGGGCGATGGAATCTCTCCAGCCCAGGCTGGCAGCTGGTGTGGAGCAGGGTTTGTGGGAGACAGGGGTAGAGGGATACATGGAGAGATGGGCAGGTAGCAGGGCTTGGGGTATTCTTGTGCTGGAAAGGTTTTCAGCTCGTTTTGTTCAGGATTTGAAGGGGGTTTGAGTGCAGACAGGACCAGGAGGAACTGGGAGGCTGTGGCAGGACAAAGCCATTCATCCTGCTGAAACTCTGTTTGGACAATCCTCTTGCTTTGGATTATTTGTTTCCAGCTCTTATCTAGTGCTTGTTCTTCTGGTGTTTCTTGTGCTGTGACAGTGTCCATTGGCTTCCCCAGGGTGTTTGTCATTCCCTGCAAGGAAAGATTTCTCTACAGGGAAGGACATCCTGCTCTTTAGGCCCAAGGGATGGTTGCATGGCTGCTCCCCAAAATTAACATAACACATAGCTGAGCATGGAGCAGTGCACAGTGGGGTCAGAACAAGAGATGGGGTGGTAGGAAGAGAAGAATAAAAAGGTTAAATGGAAACAGGAGTAAGACAAGAGAAAGCGGGTTTTAGGAGGACAACCTCTTCCCTTCTCAAGCTCTTGTGAAAGCCTCAGTGCCTGCAAACCTGATTCTGGCTATTTTAACTATCTTAGATTTTCCCCCCTGCAGCAAGGGCAGAGGGCCAGTAACCTCCACCCCAGCCCTGTTCTTGCCAGAAAAAGTTATTATTATTTTTTGTTCCCTGACAACAGTGCCCTGGTAATTCTGGTGCTCTTGTTCCAACATGACCAGCCTTCCTCTCTGCCCTTTGCAGGCAGCAAGCAGGAGAGAGGCAGGCAATCCTTCCTCACTGCTGTGTGTGGACAGGCTGCTGGAGCACAGTCTATGCCTGCCTGCATGCAGGCAGCAGAAGGCATTGTTCCTGGGCCCTCACCTGAATGCAGAGCTTGGCTAACTGGCCAGGTGCAATTAGGAACTTTGACAGTGTTGCTCAGTCTCTGTAGGATTCAGCAGAAACCATCAGGGCTTCATGTAAGCACACAAATACAGGACACCCACTCAACTCCATCACAGGTCCCATGGGACGGGCTGGATGGGGTTTTCCAGCAGGGCAGGGCACTGATAACTCACACACATGCACATGCACACACAAAACACTCATTAAAACTCAGCATGCACTTCCCAGGCCTTGTAGGGGACAGCAGAAAGAACCAAGGAACTGTGTCCCCAGGCCACAAAAGCTGATGGCAGCTCCCCTTTAATAACAGCTTCCACTTGCATTTTAGTCCTCTGGCCTCACAGGGTGTATAAGCAAGCAGCACCAAATGGAAATGTGCATTAATCCCAGCTGCCTCTCTCAGGAGCCGTGTGCAGGGTCCATCTCCCCAGCTCCAGGTGCTCCGTGCCCGTGTGAACACTGCTGACAGTTTGTGCATCTCAGCACCGCGGCTCCAAACGGGAATTAGGGTGATTAACCCTAATTAATTAACCACAAGGCCTTTCAGATCCCAGGGCAGAGTGGTGACTGGCTCCAGAGCAGGGAGCCAGGAGTAAGGGACAGAGTTTGCCTGGGGTCAGGAGGAGAAGCCAACCCTTTGCCTTGTGGCTCAGCAGATGTGAAGATAAAGCAAAAAAATTCCATCTGGTGAGACTCCCAGCTGGGATACAGCACAGGTTATGTGATAGAGAGCAGAGTCACCTCTTACTCCCCAGGAGAATGAGCATCTTCAGTGATACAGACATTCAAGTGTCATTACGTTCCAGTTCATCTGCCTTCACTACAGTGCTTCTCCAGCACTAGAAAGCTGAGCTATGATCCTGCTTTCTTTCATATTTTTCATTGAGTCATGGAAGAATTTCAGGCTGTGGCCAAGCAAATCCAGATAGTTACTCTAGAGTGGTTAAGTTCCCTTCCATCATGCATTGGCATGCAGTAATCCAGTACAAACTAGGTGTTAGTCTGCTGCAACTGGATTTTGGAATTTGATAAACCAGAAACATCCCCAGTGTGCACATGGGTGTCTGTTTTCAATATCTTTGTGTCCTGTGGGCAAAATTATGAAGCATTCCCTGCAGTAGCTGCAGTCCTGTCCTCACTACCAACTTATTGGTAGTGAGGACAGGAACATCAGAGATCTCAGTGAGCTGCTGCTGCAATTCCTTCTCCAGGCCCCCATTAGAAGAGCATTTCCATGAGTTTTGCTGCTAATGGAGCCATACAGCCTCTCTAACCTGGGAAAATTTTAAAAGCTCTTCAGCCAGCAGGCTCTCTGCTGAGTCCTCTTCACCTGCTGAGATGTTAAAAGGATGATTAGGGAGAGAAAAAACCCCACTATGACAGACAAGCAAACAGAATTTTTCAAGCCATCTTGTCATAACGCATTAAGGAGTGTTGATTTATGATTGTAAAGGCATCAAATAAATGTTTATCACCATGGCTGGTGCCAAATGTGAATAATCCCAGAGAACAAGTGGAAACAGTGAACACGAGTTGTGTTCCAAGCAGCTGCTCCTTGCTCCCTCCTTCAGCTGCCTAGTGTTTCCTGCAGCCATCTGAAATTTTCTCCTGCTGTCATGCTCAGACAGACATACACAAAAACTATGGTACACCCGAAGACAGTACTGTTAATTAAAGCTGTCTGGTTTTGCACCAGAAATGAGAGTTGAGATGGGTTCATGCAGCTGGGATGTACAAGTCTTTCATGGCACATGCTCACACAGACATGGCATCCCATGGGAAGCATTTCCCAGAGTAGCATGTGCTACTGTGTCAGTGCTTGCTCTGCTCAGGGAAATTCACCCTGCCTTTTGCTGGTGTGAAGAAGGAAGGAAGCAGAACTTCCCTTCACAGGGAAGAGAGAGACCTTGATAACTGGGAGAGGACAAAAAACACACGTGTCAGCCTTGATGACTTCCAGGAAGTCAAATATTACATATACAATACAATACAATATTACATATACAATTTCCATCGTTGGTACAGCAGTTGTAAAATGATCTGGAGCTGCTTTTCCTCAAAAGTGAAGAGTCAAGGCACTCTGCAAGGACTGTTATGAAACCAGACATGGAAAGAGAAGCCTCAACTCCATCCTTTCCACTCTCTCATCTACTCAGCTTAGTCATTGATGGGCCAAAAAGGGGCAATTATGATGTTTTTATTTCAACTCCAGTTTATTACAGCCACAGTTCTTCCCTCCTGCATCCAACCTATTCCCTATGGTTAAACTAATGTGTATTTTTCAGAAATCCCTCAAATCTTGCAATTGTTGGAGGACTCACCATCTGTCTCAGCAAGGTTTAAATAATACACCAACATTATTTTTGACTGTGTACCTTATTTTTAGCCTGAATGCATTTGTTCTAGCAGTTGAGTAGAGGGTATTTCCCAAGACAGGAGACAAACTTTTGTCAAAACACTGTAAATTACAGAGAGCAAGGTTCAGCAGAGGAAAAACAGGAGTAGAGACTTGTTAAGAGGCCAGACTTGTGCCAGCACATGCAGAATGTTTCTTACTTAGAGGCATAAGAAAAGTTTTGTTTTCGTGGTCCTGCAGCTTTTCTCACCTAATGCCTTGCCAACCCTCAACTGATGCAGGCATCTGGTAGGTGTTCCCCCTCCTCCGTGGTCTCTGTGATCAGAGAGCAGCAGCAACACCTCCACAGAGAGATTCAGGCTGGGAGGGGATGGGTTACCCTCTGGGGGTATCTGCCTTTTCCCTATGATCACAAAGGGAGCCTGAGACGGGACAGGTGGGCAGGCTCATCTTGGGCATTCGGGGATCTGATCAGCCCTGGCTTTTCTTGCATGCTGAGTCTTGGAGCTCAAAGGGTTTCTTTCTTGGCAGGTCTGATTTCCACGACTTCACGGCAGCTGGATCGAGAATACAAGGCTGAACATATCCTAGAGGTGGGTAATGATGATTGTAATTAGCTTTATTTACCTACAAGTGTATTAAGTCCTCAAAGGGTTTTCCTTGCAAGTTGGAGCACAGAGAAAGAATCTCATCCCATCAGCTCCCAACTGCTGGGAAACTTAATTAAATGGTGTGTGTTAACCCCAGAGACAGCTGCAGCAGTACTGCAGGGTTTATTATTTTCTTGCTGAGGACTGGAGCAAAAGTTCTGTTCTGGAAGCTGTGGGACTGCAGGAAGGGGACTGGAACTGTCCTCTAGCAGGATGGTTTATACATTATGGGGGAAAGAACAAGCCAGAGAAACCCACCCTTGTTTATCTCATTGTATCAGATGTTGCTGTGTAGCTTTGCTCACCAGCCCCCATCCCCAGCTGCTCACAGCTATGAGTATTCTCATCAGAGCGATCTGGAGGTTTTTGAGCCTATCAGGGTCTATCATTTCTGTCTGCAGCGCAACATGCTGGGAGCATGCACAGGCAGGGCAGGGTGAGGATGGCTGGTGCCTGGCCAAGCCGTGGCAGTACAGATGTTTTCAGATCTCTAATCTGTGTGTGATCTCTAAAGACCAGCCTGACCCACTGCCCAGAGCAGCTGGAGGCAGGAGCCCTGCAAACTCACCATGGACATGCCCTGCACAGTGCCAGCAACCAGGCTTTGCCCTGCAGAGAGGAGCAGTGCCTCGGAAAATGCTGAGATACAAATGCAGACCCACACAAAACCCCCTAGCTGAGTCTTTGCCCACCAGGCTGGAGGCTGGCTGGTCACACTGTAGGTCACCTAAGAGCCATGTCACCTCTCTCTTTGCTTGCTGCCAGGTGGCTGTCTCTGACAATGGAGAGCCAGCCCTGAAGTCCACCAGCAGAGTTGTGATCCAGGTGCTGGATGCCAACGACAGCCCTCCCAGTTTCCCCCACAAGCTGTTCATGGTGCAGCTCCCCGAGAGAGAGGCCTCAGAGACCCCACTGCCCGTGTACAGGCTGATCGCCTCCGACCGCGACCAGGGCCAGAACAGCCAGGTCACCTACACCATCGAGGAGGAGGAGGAGGGCATCTTCACCATCAACCCCACAACCGGCACAGTCTTCTCCAGGAAAGCTTTTCCTGCCTCTGAATACAACATACTCACGGTGAGAGGAGGGGGAAGCACAAAGAGCGGATGGGGAGAGACAGGCAGAGCGGGAAAGAGAGAAAGGGGTTCAGAAAGAGAAAAGATCAAAGAGATGGAGAGAATGCAGCAGTGGAGAGGAGGAGAGCTTGAATAAGGCAAATGTGTTAAGGGAGAGAAAGTGGGAATGGTAGGAAGTGCAGAAGGTAGGAAGCTATTAAAAATGGGCAATAAGTTTAAAATTAACTGTCTAACCTACATTCAGAGAGGACTTGATCCATGATTCCATATGGATGTGGACCCAAACCTGAGCAGTCTTTGGATTCCATCATGTGTCTATATGGCATTCTGGAATGTGGCATCCCATGGCTCCATCAGGCCATGGAGCTTGGATGTAGGTTCAAAGCCTTCCCACAATCTGTGGGTCCTTGCAAACAAGGCTTGTGATCCAGGTCTCTGCTATGGATAGAGCTTGGCAGATTTACTTGACAGTAAAGAGGAATTTGAGCTGCATGGCTCTGTCTTGGAAGCAACCAGAGCATGAGCCACCGCCTCAGGATTTGTTTTATGGGGTTTTTGGCACACTGGGAGCTGAAACTTTCCCTGGAGCTCCCATGAGCTAACTCAGCTTTCTCCCTGGGTGCTCGTGCCTTCCTCTGCAGGTCAAGGCCACAGACGGTGGCAGCCCCCCGCTCTCCTCCCACGTCAGGCTCCACATCAGCTGGGTCGCCCGGCCTGGCCCTTCCTCAGAGCCTCTGGCTTTTGATGAGCCCCACTTCAACTTTGCCGTGATGGAAACAGATCCTGTGAACCACATGGTGGGAGTGATCAGCATCGAGATGGGCCCCAGCCAAGTGTGGTTTAATATAACAGGTGAGGCGCAGAAATCAGAGCAGTGTCCATGAGCGTTTGCTCTGGCTCCCTTGGCTTTCAGCACTCGCATGCCTGAGCTAATGGAATTGTTTGCTTTAGGTGTAGGTGAGCTACAGGGAAAGCTTTCTCACAGGCACCAGGAGGTTTAAACAGCCATTAGACAAAGCTGCCCATCCAGGGCCTCAGGTGCCAAGTGCAATTACCCAACACGGTTTTTTAATGGCAGTCTGGAACTTGCCTGTGTTTGAGGTGTTCTCCGATGTCGCACGAAAGGCAGGGCATGCCAGTGCCAGCTCCTCCTGGAGTCAAGTGACACTCTTGGTTTTGTTAAAACTGCCTGCGAGGATCCAGGTGTGTGGCTGAGTGTTACAGATACCCCCCATGTCTCTCTCCCTGTTGAGTCTTGAGCAGGGAAAGGAGAAGGAAGCATTCCTCAAAGACCTGGTCTGCCCTAACTTGTGGGGCTCTCCCTTCTTCCTCACCACATCCCAGGGGTGATTTAGACATGGAATGTGGAACTCTAGGGCCTCCTTCAAGACACAGGATTCAGAGGGGACGTGGGCTGACCCCCCAGGGGACTCTCCAGGCATTGTGTGCAGAACTGGTCCTACCAAAAAGGGCCAATTGTGCTCATGTAATTTGATGTTTTGAAGTGGTGCCCCAATCAACCTTGCACAGCCTTTCCCTGGTACTGCCTGCAGGGCCTGTCCTTGTCAGACAAAGCCTTAATTGGGCAAGTGAATAGTTTCTCCCCTTACTGGGTTAGGGCAAGGATAATGGTGTATAAATACAATTAACCAACAAAAGATACAACACTGCAAGAAGCAAGAAAATATCAGTGCAAGGTTTATCTGGCATTAGTAGTGTCTGCTTGGGCCTGCAGAATTAACGGTGTATTCCTCTGAATGTTATCCCATCATTTCCCTGCTAAGTGCTGGAGCGTAGCTTGACCTCATCTTTCCCAGTTCCTAGAGCTCCAAGTGATGCTGAAGGCTGTCTTGGTTTCTATCCTGGTGGAAAAGGACAGGATTTTTTTTTCCCTGCAAGGGAAGGAAAGCATCATGGTAGCTGCCAACCAAGGGGATGATGCAGAGATCCAGGAGCCTTCAGCATCTCATTCAAAGCTTCCCCAGACCACAATCACTTTGTCACTGGGATTGATGGAGTCTGCAAAAACTCTGACAAAGCAACATCACTCCTCATCTCTTTCCTTTTCTGGGCTTCTGTTTTCCATTTGGGCACTGTGCACGGTGAGCTCGTCTCTCTTTTCTCAGGGAAAGACATCCATGGGTCTCTCTTCCCTCTGTCTGTGCTTCTTTCTGTCTCCTTCCCAGCAAGAGAGTAGTGGTCCAGATGGCTGGTGAGCACTGCATTCCTCCAGCAAGGGAAGATTTGTAATTCTACAACCAGCAAAGATTTTACCAGCTGGTAATAGAATAAAGCAGAACCCAGAGCATCCAGTAGCCAGGAAGGAAGAAGTTGAGACCTGAGATAAATTACAGGAAACTGTTTCAGCTTCTCCATATCTCAGAGCAGCTTTGCAGGGTTTAATGTGCAAGAGGGGCCCAACAGGCCCCAGCAAGTGAGGCATGAGAAAGGAGCTGCCATGCCAGGGCTGAGCAGCAGTAGTGTGAGGGACAGACTTCTGCTGCTGAGCTGCTCAGGCCTGCTGTTCCTGGCCATTCTCAGCCATCTGGGTTGGAGGCAACAGGCTCTGCTCACCCTGGAAGCACCGTCTGCCTCCCCAACTGTTGGAGTGCTGGGAATTCAGGGAGCTCACAGGCTCCCAGCCGTGGTGGTGGGGACCATTGCTGATATGCTAACAGTATGACCTTGAATCAGAAGCCAGCAAGAGCCCTGTTCTACCCAGCAGGTCCCTGGTCCGTGCTAAGCCAGTGATGGTGCATGGCTGGAAACCTTGTGCAAATAAATCAATGCTCAAATGGGCCTGTTGCCAGTCTAGCCAGGATATCATATGCATAAGTGCATCCTTTCCCCTTCTCTCCTCCTCCTCATTTTCCCTCATTCCCCTTATCTTCCTTTTCACACTCCTTTGTCACCATCTGTGACTGTCCCTTTGTCCAGCTTTGCCTTGTCCTCTCCATCTCCTGTGTGCATCTATCTTATCATCTATCTATCTATCTATCTATCTATCTATCTATCTATCTATCTATCTATCTAATCTATCTATCTAATCTATCTATCACATGTTGTTTTGAGTTTCTGGATTTGGACTAAACCTTACCTGTGGCACTGTCCCCTGTCTGGCTGACTGTAACTGCCCTCCTGTTTCCCTTCTCCCCCGTGTCCCAGGTGGTGATGATGACATGGATTTTGACATTGAAAAGAGCACAGGCAGCATGGTCATTGCAAGACCTCTGGATGCAAGGAAGAAGTCAAGCTATAACCTCACAGTAGAAGTCACTGATGGGTCCAGTACGATCAAAACCCAGGTAATGTTTTTTCTCTTTTGTGGAGACTGTATTGAGAGGCAGCATATGCCAAAGGGAACCTTTCCTCTGGATCTGCTGAGCTCTGGATCAGGTGCCAGGCACAGAAATGTCCTCACACTGTGATCCTCCATTACACAGTGACAGTGTAATGGAGGATCCTGCAATACATGGATCTTACACCAAGCTATGATTGTTTTTACGTTGTTGGAAACACAGCTGGTCTAGGAAAGCTTGGATCTTTCCTGTGATCCCAGGCAGCACACAGGGACACATCCACACCAGCCAAGCTCCAAAAGGAGGCACTTCACTCTCAGGCATGTCCCTGAGCCCTGGCTAAAATGATGAGATTTTGCCCATCTTTACTACCCTGAGGAGGGGTGTTCAAGGCATGATCTTTCACTAGTCATTTTCTCCATGCATAAGAAGCAGCCAAAAATCCAGTCCTCAATGCACAGGAAGACCTAGGATGTGAGTCACCTGTCAGTAATGTTTATCATGGGAAATTCTCTGTGGGGGATGATGAGTGAGGAACTCCACCATTCCTGTGAAATGTGATGCTAACGGATGGCCACATGTCTCAACTATCTTCAAGTATTGTTCCAAATAAACAAACAAAGCCCCACCTTGCCTAGTGTGCATTCCATGCCACCTTGCATCTCATCCCCACGTTTATTTTGGCACTCAAGGCCGCTAGCAGATGTCAAGAAACCTGCTCATGTAAAACCCCCATGGCATGCTCAGGTCTGCTGAAGGAAGCAAATTATTACACTTGGTTGAGGCTTCCTAAGATGCAGGAGGCACATCAGTAGGAGGGTCAGGACAGCCAGGGTAGGAGACCACACAGGAGAAAGCAGTGACTTCCCCAGCAGGATTCAGGATTCCCAGCATGTGCTGTTCAATGCAGAGAGGAAAACTTGGCTAAAAAGGGTAGAACAGAAATTTTGCTTCTCCACACACTTGCTGCTCTTGAGGTAGGCCAGACCCTCCCTTCTTTAACCAAACATCCCCTTCTGTCAGCTTTCTGTTAAGTAAATAGTGGGGGTTGCTGTGTAGGCACCAGCCAGCAGCAAAGCTGGCACCACGGCTGAGCTGCTGCTTTCCATGGCAGGCTGCGACTGCTTCCCCATGTGCCAAGTGCAGGCACATTCACTCTGAATGCCTTGCCAGAGACAGGAGAGATTTTGAACAAGGAGAGGAAGCAAACTGAAAAACACAAAGAGGAAAATGCAGCAGGTTTTCCTTGGGATGAAGGACAAAGGGGCTCCCGGTCATCACGGATGGCAAAGCTCCAAGAGTTGGAAAACTGTGATGGTTATGGCACTCAGTGTGTCAGCACCCAAGAAGGATTGGGAGCTGAGATTTTACATGGCTGCATGTCCAGTTACTGCCCTCACTGTGCTGTCTCTCTCACAGGCATTTATCCACGTGATTGACATCAACCAGCACCGTCCCCAGTTTCTTCAGAGCCACTACGAGGTGAGGATTCCTGAAGATACCCCCTCAGGGAGAGAAATCCTTCGAGTCAGTGCAACAGACAAGGACAAAGGAAAGGGGCTCATCTACACCATCCATGGCAGTGTGGACCCCAAAAGCACAAGGCTTTTCCAGCTGGATCCAGGCAATGGAGCCCTCACAACAGCAGAAGGCTTCAGTTCCCAGCCCATGCCTCAGCACACCCTCACAGTGATGGTGAGTCCTAACCAAGCCCAACCAAGCTGAGTCCACCGGTTTGGCCAGGATATATGGGTCACTGGAGAAATTAAAATGGTTTTAGTCTTTGAGGGAGGATTTGTCTGGAGCAATAGGGAAGAGGAAAGCAGGGTGTTAACCTTTACTATATGGCTAAATGTAGTTAACACCCTGCATTCCTCTAACCACCTTCTTTGGAGGGCCACTGGATTCTTACAAAAGAAAACACAGTGTGTAATAGTTAATGTTTGCTTTCAAATTCAAGGCTGAGCTTTGGTTCTGAAACTTCCAGGCTCATTCCCAGCCAAGCGGTTGGTACCATTGCAAAACAGCCATCTCTGTAAGAGTGCTGATGAGTTACTTGGAAGGTGGTGCAGGCAAGACTGGCTCCTCCCTGGGTGTGACTGTTCCTGCTCTCTCTCTCTCTGCCATTCAGGTACGAGACCAGGAGGTCCCCATCAAGCGGAACTTTGTCCGAGTCATCGTGCACGTGGACAGCTGCAACCTGCACCCTCCCCAGTTCAGCAGCATCCATTACGAAGCAGAAGTGCTGGACTCTGCTGTGGTGGGCACAGAGGTTGTACAAGTCAGAGCCCTTGATCAGGACCAGGGAGCTAATGCTGAAATCCACTACTCCCTTCAGGCAGGTGAGAGCCATGCAACAAGATGGTTTAGGTTGTGATCATACCTGCATTACCATGCTATAACTGGTGGCCACTTGACCAGCTTTCTCTGGCTGTTGCAAGGAACATCAAATGGCTGCACAGTTCTGAAATGTGATTTTCTTCCTACCCAGAAAAAATCCAGAGTGAGTAGGTAATGTCCATATTATGGATTATTAGCATCTTTTCTTAAGAAGACAGCTTAATGTTGAGTCACTGGTCAAAGAAAAATAGTGACTGGACAAGTTAGAACAGCCTAAAATCTGCTCCTCTTTTTCCATGGGAACTATTCAGTTGTTAGGCAAAAGTACTCCCAATTCCCACAGGAGTCATCACCATTCCACTATTTCTACCAAGAAATACATCCTCAAGGAATGGTGAGAACCCTCTCAGCATTGACTAGTGGTGGTTTTGAGTCATTCATGCTCAATGGGCAAATATTTTATCATTCACTATGAAGGTTAAAACTGAAGTATTTATGTCTGTGCCACATGGCCTATTTAGCCTGTAAACTCTTTGCAGGAGACAAGGCATCCTTTGCTCCATCTTTCTCACTGCAATTTAGATCAAGGACTGAGGAATTTAATTGCTCCTGAAGTATTGGTAATTACAAGCATGACAGGGCTTGAAGGAACTAGTACTGTCTGTGCTACCATGTTCTGCACACGAGGCAAAAGCTTCAAGCACATGCTCTGCCACCACTAAATATGTTTAAATTAGAAGGGTGTTTATCTCCAATTTACATTTTGATTGATTCAAATGTTAGCTCACAGATCTCAATGGGTTTGTTGTTCTTACAATTAAAATTATTTAGAAATGAATTAATTTCTCTCAGTAGAAGAAACAGATGTTAATCAGGTCTGCAGTCAGGAGAATCTATGAAAAAGAGTTGTAGAAAACAAAGACCAGTAAGGTGTCTGCATTCTTCACTCTGTAATTTCTCTTCTTGCAGGTAATGGGGAAGGCTTCTTTAGTATCGACCCATATTCTGGAATTGTTACAGTTGCCCAGAAACTGGACCCATCCAGGCAGGAGCGATTTACTCTCATTGTAAAGGCAGAAGATCAGGGGTTTCCTCAGCTTAAAGATTCTGCCACAGTACATGTCCACATTAGACCCTCGGATCGAACCCCTCCAAAATTTCCAGAGGCTGAGTACATCACAGAGATCAGTGAATCCACTGCTATTGGCTCTCCTCTGATCCAGGTTTCAGCCACAAGCTTGTCACCAGTCAGCTATGAAATAAAAGATGGAAATGGAGATGGAGTGTTCTCCATGAACTATCAGTCAGGCCTTATTTCCACTCAGAAGAACTTAGATTTTGAGCAGGTATCTTTTTACCAGTTGAAAGTCCGTGGTACCAACATGGCTGGAGCATTTATGGACGCAGTGGTGCTCATCTATGTCATAGATGAGAATGACAATGTGCCTGTCTTCGTTAAGCCTTCCTTCGTTGGCTGGATCATGGAGAATGCCCCATCCCAAAGCATGGTTCTGGATGAAAGCAACGCTCCCCTCGTCACCTGTGCAACAGATGCTGATCAAGACTCCAATGCTTTGCTGACCTATGAGATTTTGGAACCAGAGGCACTGAAATATTTCACCGTGGATCCCAGCACAGGGACGCTGACCAGTCGTGCTGATATAGACTATGAGCTCACCCCAGTTTTCCACTTCAGTGTACATGTGCATGACGGTGGAAGTCCCAGCTTGTTTGCATCCAAGCCTGCCAAGGTCACAATCCACGTTAAAGATGTCAATGATTCACCTCCAGTCTTTCTCAAAGACACCTATGACATTTCTGTCTTGCTACCTGCCCACCCAGGGATGGAGCTTTTGTCAGTGCAGGCGAAAGATGCAGACTCAGAGGTGACCTACAGCATCGTGGGAGGGAACCTTGACAATGCATTTCATATCCATCCACTAACAGGTCTCATCTCCATTTATAACACAACTGGCCTGAGAAGCTACCAAGAGCTCACAGTCAGAGCTGGTGATGGCTTGTATAAGAGCACTGCTCTGGTTAAGCTAAATTTAACTCGGGCACAAGGTACCAGCTTGAAATTTGAGCAAGACGTATATACAGCAACTGTGATGGAGAACTCTACAGATGAGAAGACTCTAACCATTCTTGGGGTCAAAGGGTATCAGCTAAATGAGCCCCTTTCCTACTCACTTTTGAATGAAAAGGAAAGGTTCAAAATGATCCAGGCTTCTGGAGTTCTTCAGACCAAGGGTGTGAAATTTGACCGCGAAATGCAAGACATGCACGAGGTAGCTGTGGAAGTGAAGGACAGCAGAAAGCCACCAAGAGTGTCCCAAGCCACAGTCAGAGTTTATGTAGAGGATGTCAATGACAACCCCCCCCAGTTTGAGAATGTGCCATACTACGCCTTGGTGCAGGATGGCACAGAGCCAGGGGATGTCCTTTTTCAGGTGTCAGCAACAGACAAAGACATAGGGGATAATGGAGCTGTTACCTACTCATTTGCAGAGGAATACAAATACTTTTGGATTGACCCTTACCTTGGAGACATCTCCCTTAAGAGGCCTCTTGATTATCAAGCGTTAAATAAATACAACCTACGGGTCATTGCTAAGGACAAAGGAGAGCCTCCCCTGCAGGCTGAAGAGGAGGTTGTGATCAGTGTGAGGAACAGATCCAACCCTCTGTTCCAGAGTTTGTACTACCGAGTGAAGGTGCCAGAAAATGTCCCCCCATACACATCTATCCTCCACATCCAGGCCCGCAGCCCCGAAGGCTTGCGCCTCATCTACAACATTGTGGAAGAAGATTCTCTGAAACTCTTCAACACCGACTTCAAAACTGGTGTCCTCACTGTCACAGGGCAGCTGGACTATGAGCTAGAGACAAAGCACACATTCACTGTCAGAGCCACAGACACAGCACTTGGATCCTTCTCAGAAGCCAGAGTAGAGGTGGAGGTGGAGGACATTAATGACAACCCTCCCATATTTTCTCAGATTGTTTACACAGCGTCTGTCTCAGAGAGTTTGCCACCACAGACCCCTGTTGTCCAGCTCTTTGCCTCTGATAAGGATTCGGGCAGAAACAAAGTGGTCTCGTATCAGATCATGGATGATGGTTCAGATGCTGCCAAGTTCTTTAATATTGATGCCAGCACAGGGCAAATAACAACAGCTCAAGCACTTGATTATGAAACAAATCAGCAGTTCCGCATGAAAGTCAGAGCTGTGGATCACGGGGTGCCTCCACTCAGTAGCGATGCCCTGGTAATTGTAGATGTGACAGACATCAATGACAATCCCCCTGAGTTCAGCCAGCTTCAGTATGAAGCCAAGGTCAGTGAAATGGCTACGTGTGGGCACATTGTGATCAAAGTCCAGGCCCTGGACCCCGACAGTGGAGACACCACCCGGCTGGAGTACGTGATCCTCTCGGGTAATGACAACAGGCACTTTGCCATCAACAGCACTTCTGGGATAATATCCATGTTCAACCGCTGCAAAAAGGACTTGGAGCCATCTTACAATCTCAGAGTTTCTGCTTCAGATGGAGTTTTCAAGAGCACTGTGCCTGTGTATATCAATACCACAAATGCCAACAAATACAGCCCCTCTTTCCAGCAGAATGTGTACGAGGCAGAGCTGGCAGAAAATGCTGAGATAGGAACCAAAGTGATTGAGCTGCTGGCAATTGACCCAGATGGTGGCCCATATGGCACCATAGACTACACCATCATAAATAAACTCGCCCATGAGAAGTTCTCCATCGACAATAAGGGCTGTATTGCCACACTGCAAAAACTGGACAGGGAAAATTCCACAGAGAGGGTCATTGCCATTAAAGTCATGGCCAAGGATGGGGGTGGGAAGGTGGCCTTCTGCACTGTCAAAATAATCCTTACAGATGAGAATGACAACCCACCTCTGTTCAAAGCCTCTGAATACACCCTGTCCATCCAGTCCAATGTCAGCAAAGGCTCCCCTGTCATCCAGGTGCTGGCTTATGATGCTGATGAAGGTGCAAATGCAGATGTCATTTACTCTGTTGACTCTGTGGAAGATGTGGCAGAAGACCTTGTGGAGATCAATGCTGCCACTGGGGTTGTTAAGGTCAAGGAGAGTCTTATTGGTTTAGAAAACAGAGCATTTAACTTCAAGGTGAAAGCTGAAGATGGCAGACCCCCTCACTGGAACTCCCTTGTTCCAGTGAATCTCCAGATTGTCCCCAGGGAGGTGACATTGCCAAGGTTTTCTGAGCCTCTTTATACATTCTCTGCATCTGAGGATCTTCCAGAGGGGTCAGAAATAGGGTCAGTCAAAGCTTTTGCAGAGGATCCCATTATATACAGCCTGGTGAAGGGAACCACTACAGAAAGTAACAAGGACGAGGTGTTCACACTGGATGAACAGACAGGGGCTTTGAGAATCAAAAAACCTATGGATCATGAGACCACCAAATGGTACCAGGTGGATGTCATGGCTCACTGCTCACATCTGGAGACTGAGCTGGTCTCTCTGGTCTCTGTGAATATCCAAGTGCAGGACGTGAATGACAACAGACCTGTTTTTGAGGCAGATCCCTACAGAGCATTTGTCATGGAGAACATGCCTTCAGGAACCACAGTCATCCAAGTGACAGCTAATGACCAGGACATGGGAAGTGACGGGCAGGTGACCTACAGTCTGGAAGCAGAGTCTGGCAACCTCCGCGGGCTGTTCACCATCGACGGCGAGAGCGGGTGGATCACCACCCTGAAGGAGCTGGACTGCGAGGAGCAGGAGATCTACCGCTTCTACGTGGTGGCCACTGACCACGGCAGGAAGGTGCAGCTCTCTTCCCAAACCCTGGTGGAGGTCATGGTGTCTGATGAAAATGACAACGCCCCGCAGTTCACCTCAGAGTTCTACAGGGGCTCGGTCATTGAGAACGCGGAGCCGGGACAGGTTGTTGTCACCCTGAGCACCATCGACGCCGACATCTCCGAGCAGAACCGCCGCGTCACCTGCTACATCACCGGTGAGTAGTTCCTGACTTCAGCTCTCCAGTGGGCAAAGGGAGAGTGTCATCTCAAAGTGAGGCCTTGTCTTACAGGTTGTTAGTACAGAAATAGTGTTACGCTGACAGTCCTGTCAGAAGCAGCAGATGAAGGTTGAGCTCTGTTGTGAGCTGGACTCAAATGAATCTGGGGAATACAAAACCCTTTAGTAACTGCAGTGGGTTGATCATTAAAATATGAACGATCAGTAAAAAAACTATCTCACCACTGAATTGTCCTATTTCTCTGGGAATAAATAAATAAGATACATATAAGTAATTATATGTAACTGCAGTGGGTTATCATTAAAATACGAATGATCATTAAAATAACTGTCTCACCACTGAATCGTCCTATTTCTCTGGGAATAAAAAAATAAATAAAATACATATAAGTAATTACACTGTACTGTATAAATATTTATTTACATTTTCTTAAGAGAGGAGTATTTAAGACAGCATAATTGTAATGCCTAATGGAAGGACAGGAGAGGCACTACAGCAGGGAGGAAGATTTTTCTCAAACAGATATTGTGATCTGTATTTAAGTTATTTGACCCAGCCTTTTCTTCTGCCAGCACTGCAGTCAGTTTATACATCACATATATACCTGTAGTCTATTTGTGTTTTTTAATAACTATGTATAACTTTTTGGTATTAAGTGTTGTTTCCTACAAAACCACTTGGAGGTTGGCTTAATAACAAGGCTGCAGATAGTCACTCTGCACTGGGGAATATTTAAGACTGTCACGTCAATCTTAGAAAAGTTTTTGGCTAAGAAATACTAAAAATTACTCTTGCATCCCTGAAACATCACATATGCCAACTAAAATTAACCACTGCTGTAAAATAACAGAAAAGTTACACTGGAATGTTTGTTCTGCATTTGCACAAGTATAAGCTTGCTTTTATGGTATTTTTTGACCCTAAAGGGTCTTTCTAAGACCTGGGGCAGATCCTTCAAATTAAAATGTTTGTTCAGGCTCAAAGGAGGACCCTTCAGGGTCAAAACATTAGGCCAGATCATGCTGCAGCCTGTTATCTATTATTGTAACCATCTGAAACAGGGGAGGAATGCTGTTGCTTTCATTTGGTTTATGGCATGCCTAGGTATTTGCAAGCCTTTGAGAGGAAAGATTTAATCCATTACGTATTCACGTTTCTGCCCTCTTAAAGGTAGTAGTGACTTTCAAGTACTTTAAACCTGAGAGGATGCACACATGTTAGAGGTGAACACCTTGTGCTCTCTGCTCTGCACGTACAAACACAGATCAAACTTTACAAACAAACATGGAAATGCAGCAAAAGAGAGGATTAGGTAAACACAGAGCCCAGCTTCCCCCTGTCCATATTGATTTCAAACACACAGAAACTAAATCTGGGCATGGGCTGGTGTTTCCCAGCATCAGAAGAAGAGCTAGTACAGATGTCATTGTGCCTCCACAACCTCATCACTGCAGCACAAATGAAAGCAGAAAGGGAGTGAATTTAATTTATCCCACTGTGTGAGACCCTTCAGAGTCCAGGATGAACAGATTCCACAGCTAGGTCTCTTTACTGGCCCCAGCCAGCTCTCTTCACTGCCTGTTGTGCTTCCTCCTGGGTCAGCAGAGAGCACCAGCTCCTTCCCAGGAGAGAGGGATTCTCCTGTGGCAGCATCCAGCCCACTTAAAATCCAGCATGTGTAACAACAGTAGGAGCAGCAGGGATCTGGTGTACCAGAGAGCCTGCCTAGTCTGGATTTACCTGTCTCTGGTAATTTGGCTCTTACAGAAACAAAAAGTAGCCCCAGAAAACAAAGCTATATGTTAAATACTTCTACAGGTTAGAGGAAGTACAACTGTACATGGTACCATAACAGTAAGATCCAAACCATGTCTGCAGGGTGTTTACAGCTCTCAAATCCTTTTAGGAACATGCACAAAAAAGACTGACAGGCTCTAGGAAGGTGAGACAATGTGGTTTTGAGGCAATGAATATGCACATCTGCAGAACATTACTGACTTTTCTGCAATCAGTTGTTTCCTTCTGTCACTGTAATGTGCAGACAGGGAATAACTTAAATTGTGCAGGGTATTTCCCAGCTGTGCAGTGAGGTTGACCAAAAGCTCCTCACCTGCTGGATGTGCCACCAGTGCCCACTCTGCACCACCAGTGTGAGTCAGTTATGGAATAATTTGGATTGGAAAAGACCTCTAGGAGCATCCAGGTCCTTCAGGTCTCCTAAGGAGCCATCAGTGGACACACCTGTATTCTGTTTCCTTACCCCTTCTAATTTTCAGCCCTTAGTAAATGCCTTTTTTTAATTGCTTCCTGCCCCCTTCTAGAAGGAGATGTACTGGGACAGTTCACAGTTGATGAAATTGAGGGTGAATGGACAATTTCTTCCAAGAAGCCTCTGGACAGGGAAGATACAGAGAAATATCTCCTAAAGGTTATGGCTTCTGATGGGAAATTTCAGGCTACCACTGAAGTGGAAATTTTTGTACTGGATATCAATGACAACAGCCCTGAGTGTGGCCAGGTAAGACATCTGTTCTGGGACATCAGGGGCATAAAGGGAGATCCTGGGAGGGAAAGAAAACAATAGAAAAGAAGAAAGAACAGGCAGAGCATGTTAAAGGATTTGGCTTGTCATAATTCTTCTCACACGATCCTGTTGCTTTGATTATGCTTAACAATTTTAATTAAGCAGCATGTCAAGCAAGAATATTAAATCTAGCCTCCAAGCATGTTTGCCAGCAGCAAGTGAGAGCCTAAGCATTATGAAGAGTAATTTTTGGAGATAAACAATGCCAGGAAGCCTCCTGGGAAGGGGCATGTAAATTACTGAGTTTTATATCCTGCTAAGCTGGGAGATTCCCATCAGGAGGTTTGCTGCTGTAGAGAGCTGATTGCTGGTGTGGACGTCACCCGTGGTGAGAACGAGCAGAGGTGGTTACTTCCCAAAGGAGATTCAAAGGCTTGTGTGAAATGAGCTCACTTGTCCCAGTCCACACCCCAGCAGCCAAGAATGGGAGGCACATTGTGTTCCCCTATAAAACACAGAGTTTATCCTCTGTGAAGCTTCTGTGGGTCTGTTCTCCTTGCATATGGGGTGGAGGTATTTTGGAGAGAGCTCAAATGATTTCTTCTGTCCTGGCCAGATACTCTACACTGGGAGAGTCTCTGAAGATGCTGGGCCAGGTCTTTTAATTTTGAAGATATCAGCGAGTGACCCTGACGTGGGCAGCAATGCCCAGATCACCTACAGCCTGCACGGCCCTGGTGCTGAGGAGTTCCGGCTGGGCCCACACACAGGTGAGAGCAGGGCTGCTTTCATCCTCTTCCTCACCCTCCCCTGAGAAATGCAAGCTCCCAACATGGCTCTAGACTGACCTCCTCTCAGCCAACACAAGGAGATGTTTATTCCAGCTAGGAAGGAATGGCCACAGCATAGAGGAGAGGGAATTCTACATCATCCTGTTTGCTCTCTCTGTTTTGTTAAAATGAAGAGCAGACACCATTGCTAGCAGCCAGGTCTCAAGGAGGAAGGAGCAGCAAGTATTTGGCTTGAGCCAAAGACACAAGATCTAAATCCCAAAACACCTCTTATTGTGTCTTGGCCGCTGTATTTACCCAAACAGACTTGATGATCATTCTAGAGATCACTTGGGTTCATTACATTGCAGAAAGCTCTGTGCAGTGGAGTTTAGAAGTACAATTTATTTCTGAACAGTTTTATCCCATGATGGCATCCCTTGGATGAAGTTCAGCTGAACTTGCAGGGCTGCCCATGCAAAGCCTTGCCAGAGCCCTGGCTGGCAATGATCCGAGGATAGCCCTGGGCAATGTGGCGTGGACACATCACCACTATTAGCTCAATTATTGTCTCCCACGGTTCATCCAGGAAAACAGCTGAACCTCTCAGGTCCTGTAGGCTGCAGCTGTGATTGCTGGAGACATGACCATCTCCTGTTCTTTCCCACAGGGGAGCTGACCACATCTGCACCCCTGGACCGTGAGCAGAAGCCCATGTACCACCTCGTAGCCAAAGCCACTGACGGCGGGGGCCGTTCGTGCCAGGCTGATGTGACACTCATCATTGAGGACACCAATGACAACGCACCCAGGTTCTTCCCCAGCCACTGCGCCGTGGCTGTCTTTGATAACACCACAACCAAGACACCCATCGCTGTGGTTGCTGCCAGGGACCTTGATGAAGGTGAGTCAGAATGGGATTTATGTGTTGGTAGAGTTCATCTTTCATTCTGAATAGAAGCCTTTGAAACCCAGGGAACTGCTACAGCAGTGGGTTTAGATGATTGAATCTTGGCGAAGATGCGCCTGGATCTCCTCGCTGACATATTCTTGACTACTGGGCTGGCATCAGCATTTTTGTGACCCTGTTGGGAGCACAGTATCTGTAGAAACATGCAGACCTTCCTTGAGAATGTGCTCAGTAACTGTGGCTGTGATGCACAGCACAAACTGTGACGCAGGGATCCAAACTGGACAGAAACTTGTTCAAAGGTGGGGACTGAGTGTAATAAAGGAGAAAAGGAGCTTTAGATATGGGTGGGGTAGGTAATATGGATGGGGAGATCCTCCAGAAAACACAGAGATTCTCAGAAGTATAGGTAAGGCTCCTAAGAAAGGAACTTTCAATGAACTTCTCCAGCAGAGGCTGAATTTAGAACAGAAAGATCATATTTCTCTTCTTTGGAAGCAGATATGAAGAGAAATTACATTTGAAAACAAGGTAATTAAAAATGAGGAACACTAGTAAATGCAGATAGCTGACACTGGTGGATAATGGTGAGGGCTGGCTAGATGGCTGAACCTGCAGATGGACAGGAGCACACTCAATGTTGGTATGATGTTCATACAGCCTCCATTTTCCCTGGGAATTGAAGCTCATTCTGTTCATATAATCCTAATATATTATAAATAAATAAACCAAACAGCATCCCTACCCATGAATTACTGCAGCCTGTTTCCCTTCCAGGTCTCAACGCTGAGGTGGTCTATTCTCTGTCTGACTCTGCCAATGGACACTTTTCAATTGAGGAAACCACGGGGGTGATCCGTCTGGAAAAGCCCCTGAAGGACTCCCAGCACTCGGCCTTTGAGCTGACAGTCTGTGCCACCGACCGGGGCAGCCCGCAGCCCCTCTCTTCCCTGGGCACTGTCACTGTCTCTGTCGTGGATCTCAACGAGTACCTGCCTGTTTTCCTTGCCCCTGAGTACGTGGCCATGGTGAAAGAAGATGTGGCTGTTGGCACCGAGGTCCTCAACTTGTCAGTCCTGACGAGGGACAACGCAGAAAACACAGAGATCAAGTATGAAATTGTGAACGGCAATGACCACGGGAAATTTCAGCTCAACTCAAACACAGGTAAAATGATCTTGTGCCCGAGCAGGTCCAGGATGATCCAACATCAAAGGGTGTCTTTGTGTGCATCTTCTCTGGTTCTTCCCCATTTGGCTCTCACTTCTGCTTAGCTCTGTCTTTACACATCACAAAGGCAGGGAATACAGTCTTCTTTTCCACTTCAAATTTTGCCATCCAAGTCACTTAAGGAGAGATCCAAATTGTACTGAAATTAATGGAAAGATTCCTCCTATGTGTCTGAGACAGGACCATGTGAATCAGGGATACATGGAGAACAGGATGAGGAAATTTTCCCACTTCAAAATTCAGGAGAAAGTGTTTTCATTTAAAAAGTCTTTCCATCAAGAACTCACGAGGAACCTGCTGCCCAGGGTAACAGGCAGCTTTATTCAGTAGTGCTCAATGAACATAGATAATAGCACCCTAACCATGGGCAGGTGTTGAGCCATGATTACCAGCCATATAAAGCCCTATACTGTTTGCACAGCAATGTGATAAGAGCTGTTATCAGAAAGCCAGTGCTAACTCCCTGAAACAAGCCCTTGGCTGTGTCAGGAATGACCTTCTGCCCTCGCTGTAACATACTCATCAGTGGCTCCTCAGCCTCTCTGCTCACAAGTCTCTTGCTAATTCTTCCACATCAAGGGGGTTAAAGTTAGGTCAACTACTGTTTCAGCTGGCAGTTTGGCAGTTGCCTTGGCATATCTGCAGTATTCCAAGAAATCTCACGTGCCATTCATTTGAAATATTTTCTGTCCTTTCCTCCCCATCTCTCAACATAGGTGCCTTATACATCAACGGGAGCCTGGACTTTGAAGCAAGTCACGAGTATTACCTGTCCATTGAGGGCACGAGGAAGGGCTCAGCCTCTCTCAGTGATGTGACCATGGTGGTGATCAACATCACTGACATTAATGACCATGCACCAGAGTTCATCCAGGATCCCTACTCCACTGACATTCGGGAGGATGCTGCCATTGGAGAGATCATCCTCACGGTATGGCTGAACCACGCCAGCTGTCTTTACCTCCTCCTTATTTGTGCTATGCAATATTCACTCCTCTTGTGCACTTTTCTTTTCCTTGGACACAATGACCTCAGTGGGCTTGTGGTGTTCAGCATCAAAGATTAAAGTATGACTTTAAAAAAGGATGATTGGCAGAATTCCTGAAACTCCACAGACATGGAGAACACTTTGCCTTATGAGACACCTTTAAGTGAAAATTAAGGGCTTAGGAACTTTGAGAGCATCCCAAGAAAACAAAAAATGCCTCAAAAAGGACAATGCCCTTGTGACCTGGGGAAGGCAGAGGCTCCCCTGGGCAGAATAGCAGAGTCCAAGGTGATGTGGAGTTCCCTGTCCAGCCTATAACCATCACAGGGGTGGTAAAGTCAGGAAAAGGATGAGGAGAAAGCTGAGGAAACGATGTTGTTTTGAAAAAACTATTGGATGACACTTATCTGAACTACCTCCTTTCCCCTTCCTCACTTAGGCAAGGTCAAACCAATACCCTAAAATGACAAACTGGTCCCATTTCTCCATGTCATGTCCTTTTTGGCCCAAGGATCCTAGTGTTTTGTTGTTTTTCCTCCAAACAGGTGTCAGCTGATGACTTGGATGGGTCCATGAACAATCAGATCACATATTCCATTGTGGAAGGGAACCCACTGGGACACTTTGCCATTCAACCCAAAAATGGGCAGATCAGCATTGCCAAGCATCTGGACAGGGAGGAGGTGAGTTCATGAAAATGACAATGGGAAGACTGAAACAGATGTGCCCCAAAAGACTGAGGGAGAACAGCTTACTCAGCTACCTCTGTTTACTGAATTATTTACTTACAATATTGTAGGTAGAAGATAAGGCAATAATTTGTTTTCTAGACTCACAGATACTGCAGTAGGAGGGCTGGGCTTTAGGAAAGGCAGTATAGAATCACAGAATGGTTTGGATTGGAAGGGACTTTGAGGATCATCTAGTTCCAACCCCTTCTGTAGGCGGGGACACCTTCCACAGCTCTGAGTTTTGGTCTCAATATTGAGAATGTTGCTTGTGGAAACCAACATGGTTGGGTTCTGCTTCTCTGCATTAGAGAAAACAGGTGTGGAGAGGAGAGAGGTAACCTGGACAATCTCTCGTTCATAAAACAGCAGCAGCTTGTCTCAGCCTGCCAGAGTTGAGAAGCCTTTGGATAACACTCTGAGGCACATGATGGAATTCTTGGGATGTCCTGCGCAGGAGCAGGAGAAGATCCTCATTGGTCCCTTCCAGCTCTGCTTATTGTGTGATTGTATGATTCTTAAACCACTATTGACAGGTGTTTGCCCAGCTTAGTTTCATCCGTCTTTGCCAAGTTTCTCTTTTCTCCAACTGTTGTGAGGCTGATTTAGTTTAGCAATGAGCTTTGAGTGAGATTTGTGGATGGAGAGCCTTAGCCAAAGGCAAGGCTGTTGTGGCCATGGCGCATGACCTCAGGCATTTCAACAAGCTGCAGCAGAATAAAACTGGGATGTGAAAAAGCTACCATTCTGCCATTTCTCCAAGTAATCCTGCACTACAAATCCTCCAGATCCCCAGTTACTCGCTGACAGTTCGAGCCACGGACAATGGCCACCCTGCTCAGTTCAGTGATGTGCCTGTGCACGTCCATGTGTCTGATGTCAATGACAACCCTCCTCGCTTCTTCCAGCTCAACTACAGTGTGGTGGTGCAGGTAAGCGAGGAGACAGTTTGTTCTCCCAGTCCCTCTCATTCCACTCAGGAACTCATTCGTAGGCTGCTGTTGGAGTAAAGTGGGGAGACAGTGATGAATCACACCGCTGCTCTGTACTCTGTGTGTTCTAGGGCAGGGTGGGATTTGTTTTCCTGTTCCTGATCCAGCAGTTCCTGGGGCACTGTATGCTCCCCTGGGCCATTTCTCTTTGCTCTCCTTCCTCCAATAGTGTTGTTCCCCATTTCAGGAGAATGCTCCCGTGGGGACAAGTGTCCTGGAGCTGATTATGAGTGACAGAGACTCTCCAGAAAATGGACCACCCTACTCGTTCCAGATCACCCAGGGCAATGATGGGAAAGCCTTTGAAGTCACCCAAAATGGTCTGCTGGTGACATCGTCTGTCCTGAACAGGAGAGTGAAAGAACAGTACCTATTGCAAGTCCAGGTAGAGCCTGTGTTACTGTCCTGGTGTCTGAATTCCCCAGTGAGCTTAAGTTGCAATAAAATGCGATTAGCATGGCCCAGCTAAATGAAAACATCTCTGGCTTTGAAGAAATCCAATCCGGCACAAATTTTGCAGCTTGGAGCCAGCTGCAGAGCTCATTTCTCCACACAGTCTGCCCACAAGAAGCAGGGGGCCAGCTTCTGTGTTGATAAAATCAGATAATATGATCATGAACAATACTCTGTCAGCAGTTTCCTTAGACAGATGCTTTCCCCATAATCATTCTAGTGAATTCCAATTTAAAGTGAGACCTGGATCTGGTCCTACAAGCTTTCTCTAATTATCCTTGTCATTTAAGAAGTGGTTTCAGTTCCTCTTCAAAAAGGATTTCTATTGTTGCAGAATGAATTCATTATTTTTCAACGTTATCAGTAGGGATAGTCCATTACAAACAAAAGGATAATAACATGTAAAGTACATACTTTTCAGTAATGGCAATTGTTGCAAAAGCTGGGTACTATTATATTACAAACCTCAACCACTAACTGCTTAGCATTAGGGAGAAATTTATCCCATAATCTGATTATTTGCATTTTTCTGTTTGAGGTTCCTTGACTCAATGCTAGACAGATATTGTCAGAGGTGGGACAGGGGCTTGAAGAGCCTGGAACGTGAGCAAATGTGTTGATGTGTGTAACTGCTTTACATCTCTGTACACTCAGTTACACGTGGAACCACAAAGATTGGCAACATCACAAAAAATTATTAACCCTCAGGAATATTCAGAGCCACTCAGAGGTGCCTCAGCCCTGCTGAATGCAAAGGGAAGTGAGCGTGACCCCATCACTAGCAGAGAGCCTCAGTCAGTCTCCAAGGCCTCATCAGTCTCCTGCATCCTTCCCTAAGGCAGGGAAGCTGCCCTTTCCCTAGGGCTTTCTCCAGGCAGAGCTCCAACACTGCTGCCAAGTTTTCCCATTCCCTCTTCACTCCCTGCCTGCTGCCTGAGAGCTTCCCCTCACTGCTCCCTGAAAGGCGCTCTCCTTTGCAAGACGTCCCCAGTCAGGTGAGATGAAAGTCAGTCAGTGTGTGGCTGTAACAGATCCTCTTCTTTTCCTTGCCAGGTCTCCGACAGCGGCATCCCTCCCCTCTCCTCATCTGCGTTTATAAACATCCAAGTGACTGAGCAGAGCCAATATGCCCCCTCAGCCCTTCCCCTGGAAATATTCATCACCACCAATGAGGAGGCCTTCCGAGGCGGCGTTCTGGGCAAGATCCACGCCACAGACCGGGACCCCCACGACACACTGGTGTACACTCTGGTGGCACAGGTGCCCAAGGAAGGGCTCTTCTCAGTTGGGGCTGCAGATGGGAAGATCATTGCTGGGGACAAGCTCCCCCACGGGCACTACCTTCTGAACGTGACCGTGAGTGATGGAACGTTCACAGCCACCACGAGCGTCAGCGTCCACGTGTGGTGCTTCACGCAGGAGGCCTTGGACAAAGCCGTGGTGCTGCACTTCCGACACCTCTCCCCCGAGGAGTTTGTGGGGGACCACTGGCGCAACCTGCAGAGATTTCTGGGCAACATCCTCGTCACGCGGCGCCAGAACATACACATGGCCAGCCTGCAGCCTGCAGCTGCCTCGGATGGAGTCGATCTGCTCCTGGCTGTCGGAGAGCCGCACGGCTCCTTGTACGAGCCGCGGGTGCTGGCCAGCAAGCTCACTGGGTCAGCTGGGGAGATGGACCAGCTTGTGGGGCTCCGAATGAAGAAAGCAATCCACGTGCCCTGTCACGGGTCAGACTGTGCCCACCGTGTCTGCAAGGAGACCATCCAGCTGGACCCAGGCATGATGTCCACGTACAGCACGGCCCGGCTCAGCGTCCTCACCCCGCGGCACAGCATGGAGCAGATCTGCTCATGCAATGGTGAGCAATCCTTCTATAAACCTGGGCATGTTGTGTTCTCCTTCAGTACAATATAGAGCACCTGGATTTTCCATGGAATTAGGTTGCCCAGTGAACAACAGTTCTGCCCACAATTTCAAAGACTTTAAAGTCTGAAAGTTTCATACAGTCTCATTTTAAAAATTGATCTCCTGTAGCATTTAATAACAGCAACATCTGTCTCTCTGATTGGGAAAAGTCACTCATATTTAGCAGGAAATGAAGGTCAGTGATTAGAATTTTTTATATTTGATCTCTTGTATTGATTCTGGACCAAAGCACAGAATAACAAAAATAAATTTGAGAAAAGCCAAATAAAATATATTTGTTACACTGGTTCTAGGATATTTCAAGAAATAATTGGAGGGAGCAGAGATCAGTGACATTAGGGCAGGAACATAAAGGGATACCACAGAATAATATAAAAACTTACTAAGGATGGAGAAATTCAAGGGTTTTGTAGGCCACACTGAGGGCACCTTGAAGGACAGAAATAGCCAGGTTGATATTTCAGGGGTGCTTCACAGTTGAGTGCATAGAAGAAATACTGGGAGTTCCTGGTGGGGCTGTGGGAGATGCAGTGCAGGGATCCATGAGTTGTTGTGGATGGAACTGCTCCTGGACAGCTGTGGCATCAGGCTAGCAAGAGGCAAAGCTTGATACAGCGCATAGCCTCAAAGTGCCACAGAGATGAGACCTTTCTTTCACTCTCCTTTCAGGAACAGCTGTGAGGTTTGGGGGCCACAGCTACATTTGGTACCAGCACTCCCAGGCTGGCTCCTGGCACATGCACTTTCGCCTCAAGACCCACCAGCACCACGCAGTCGTGTTCCACGCCAACGGGAGCGACCACGCCACGCTGGAGGTGGGTATGGCACTGCAGGGGGACTGCTCTCCTCAGCCACAAAAACCTCACTCTCTCGGGGAAGGGAATCACAGAAAGAATACGCAAAATATGTACCCTTGGTAATCCATGAAATACAAGACTTGGGAAGACCAAATGAGAGCCAAGCACAGTTTGGCAATTGCTGCAACTACAACAGGAAATCGTTCTCTATACATGTAAATGCATGTATTGGTCTCTGGTGTGACTTCTGGTGAAGTCATCAGACACTCATAGCAGGTCTACATCACCCTCTTTCTGGTTTCTTCATTCCTCTCTTGCATCTCACCTCTCAGGGCAAAGAATTTATCAGGTGGAGTTGTTCCCAAACCAGTTTGTTTCCACTTTAGCAAAGGGCAAACTTTCTCCCATACCTCAACTTACAGGCTCTTTGCAATAATGGACAGAAAAGAAAGAACAGGAATCCAAAATTGTATTTTTCACACAAACTCCCCTCTTTTCAACCACTTTCTTCAGATGGTTTCACTATTTTAGACACCTGCAGAGACAGGAGTATTTCATTCTGATTACTCTCCTCCCCTCAGCTGAGCACTGAACTTTCCAAAGCATTCAAAGATCATCTCACTCTTCCACTTTGCCAACAGAAGGAAAGCAGCAAATTACTAAAGAAAAGCTGTTTTATGTATTCCTCATCAACTGAATTCAGACTAACTGGAGACTAAGATCACAGCACCTGCTTACTAGCTTACAGAGATTTGTCCTTGAGACTGATCACATTGAGATCTACACACTATAACCTACCTGGAAGTGTTCATCCTGTTCTTGGATTTCCCCATCCCTTCTCATGGTTTCACAACCCCATCTTCCTGTTGTTCCATCTTTCCACAGTTACTCAGACCCACTCAGACAGGGAGCTGCACAGCAGCCAACCCCCACGCACATGCCTTTTGCACATATTTCAAGCTCCAGCTGCCACAGCCATCACTCCTGAAGAGCAGGAGCAGAGAAATATCATGCATAGGTCCTGCACCCATCTCTGAGAGTGACTTTAGGCTGAATTCTAAAGGGCCAGTGTGAAAAACTTCTCATAAAGGGTCTCATGCTTTCTACCTGACCTCTGAGATGGAGAGTCACCAAAGAGCTCATTAGAAGGAATCCAGCACTTTAGATGGTGCTTGGGAAGTACAAGATGGCAAGAAACTCCACTGATCCAGGCCAGCACAGGGAGTCAAGGGAGAAAAGGCTCACTATTGGTGGAGTTCAGTGAGCCCATGATGTCGTGTGCCCTAGCTTGTCTCCACAATCTTTTCAACAGGAAACATTCATAAAGCCTCCTCCAGAAAAGTGCCTGTGAATAATTTCTTTCCTGACCCACTTTATTTGCAATATCTTAGGGATAAAAAGGTTTCTAAACCGCCTGGCCTGATAAAATTGAAGGAATCCCTCAAGATTTTAAACTTTATAGACTGAAGTACTCCAGATATAAGTCAAAGCCTTGAAAAGACCATAACTGATGGTTTTTAGATTTGATGAAGAGGATGAGCTCTCCCAGGAGCATGTATATCATCACTTTTCCAGTTTCTAAGCTCTCCTGATGTTCAGAAATAGGTTACGGGAAGAGGATGGCAGACCAGGCAAGCTGGGAAAGGCTTGGCAGTGTGTCAGTTCTTGCTCCAGGGAATCGAGTTCTCAGCTGTCTCCCAGCCCCAGAAATTGATAAGCCGAATCTACAGACCCATCTGAAGAGAAATCATGTTCCTGCAGATGAAGTGAAGTGACAAAGCTCTCTGGTGTGCTTGCCAATTGTGCAAAGGGATTTACACATGTGTTGCCCTGAGGCCCTTCCATGCCATGTGCCAGCTGCTTCTTGTTCTTTCTTCCTTCAGCAGTTGCCATCTCCTCCCACTGGTATTTATTTATACCATGGGGTATAAACTCTCTAAGAGTTAACTGTTGTCCTGGTCTGCTCCAGAGTAGTCCCTTCATATTCTGTGTGGGTTTCTCTAGAGTCAGGGTAGCCCATAATCATTGCTACTCTTCTAACCCCTTCCAAGAATCAGACCCTCCTTGCTGTCTCTAATGTCCCCCATGGACATCTTTCCTGCCTGGGATCAATTGCTTGATGTTACATAGCAGGCTCTGCAGGTTTCCCACCAGCACTTCATTCCATCCCTTTTCTCCTTTTTCACAGGCTCTTGGCTTCTGTGAGAGAGAGGTTTTATCAGCAAAGCACTGGGGACATAAAGGTGAAAAAGGGGTTTAACCCTGACTTCACCCTGAAATAACACAGCTAACTTTTCCTTTCTCTGTCCTACGTGACTTTAAAAGATGCATCTTGGGCCAGAAATAGGAATTTCTGATGTCCCAGTTTAATGCAGAGGACATTGGTGTGGTTCACTTTTAGCAGCTCCATGCCTCGTCTCTCTCCAGTGTGGTGGAGATCAAGGATTGGATTGCTGCACATATCAGTAACTTTGGCCTGGTTTTCCTGCATGGGTACAACAGTAATTCCTTTCTCTGCCTCCCAAGTCCTGCTTTTTCCCCCAGAGAAAGCTGCCAGCGCTTCTCCTCAATAAGATTCTTTCATCACCCTCACCCCTGCCAAAGGGACAACTGCTCCAGCACCTTCCCCACCACCAATGAGACAGTGAGAACAGAACAAAAGCCACATGGCCCAGAACAAGAGTCCATCTGTGACTGGTGGTGCTTTTATGGATAGTCTGAATGCCAGGGCTCTGATCAGGCACAGGAGGGTGGGAGAAAGGGCAAGCAGCTGCAGCAGTAGCTGTGTGATCCCATGGCTCTGTGACATGGAAAGATGGGCTTCCTTCCTTGCATGCTGGTCAAAGGCTGCCAGGAAGGACGACAGGTGAAATTGTGACAGAGAGGTGAGGGTGTTCTGCGAAATAAAAGAGCTGCAGTCCCTTAATTGATCCAGGCATAGGTTAAAAAAAGGTGAAAGAGGCTGCATTTGGTGCTTCTTGGAATCAGAAAATTGGGAGTAATTTCAACTGCCAGTCTGAAGGCCAGGAGAGAGGGGAACAAGCAGCAGCAGAAATGTTGAAACCCTTCATGAAACTGCAGCCACCATGTCACAGCTAGCTGTGATTCTGTGTTTTACAGATGGTTAATGGAGTGCCTCACCTTGGCTACAGCTGCCGGGGGACCGCCTCTGGGAACCTGTCCTCCTCACGGTTTGTGAGCGACGGCGAGTGGCACTCGGTGTTCCTGGAGGTGAAGAACTCTTCCGTCCGCCTGCTCGTCGATGGCCTGGGCAACGCCTCCCTCCAGCTGCCAGGGACCTGTGGTGTCCCCCAGGGCAGGAGAGACCTGGTCTTTGGGGGCCTCCCAAAGCCGCTGCAGTCCCAGAGGATCACTCGGGGGTTCAGGGGCTGCCTGGACCTGGTTGCAATCAATGGCAGAGAAGTGGTTCTCCTTCCAGGGAAAGGGCAGTCGAGGGAAGTCTTGGAGCAGGTGGGGATAAGGCAGTGCTGCTCCCCCAGCGGTGCCTGCAGCAGCAACCCTTGCCTCAACAACGGGATGTGCTCTGAAACTCACGGAGGAGGTACGTGAGCATCCCACTCAGAGCTGTGGAGAGCAGTAAGCAGTGAGGGGGGGAAAGATGCAGCAGCTTTATTATCCCTGTAGAGGGGTTATTCCAGAGGGGAGGCAGAGATCCTCTATCCCAGGGGACCTCAGGTGACTCAGTGCAGCAGCAGCTGCAGGCTGTGAGATCATCATCCTGGCTCTCACCAGTGGACCACGGGCCCAGAGGGCAGGAAGGTGTTTCTGAGGAGTGTGCATGACATAGGAGAGCAGAGTGTTGCCAAAAACTCAAATGCATGTAGAGATTCCACCCACCCCTCTGCATCCTTTTTGCTTAAGGAGCTGTTAACAAGGCTGGAATCAGGCAAGATGGGATCATGTGGTGATGATATCTGGGCAGAAACAAGCCAAGATCTTGGACTCTTCCCACTGCAATGAGCGACTCCCCAGGGCTATGCAAAGCGATATGGGAAAACCGTAAGCTCAAATCCAAGAGTCCCAGGCTAACATGGGGTACACACACCCAAAAGAGGTTCGATACAGGCTCTGCCCCAGGCAGTGTCCCTGCTCCCCCATTCCTGCCATCAGGGGCTCCTTGCAGTGTCCTGTGTCACAGGGACAGGGGCTGTGAGCAGAGGAGCTGCTCCCAGTGATGTCCACCCTGTGTCACTGCCCTACAACTCCTTGTAGCTGCCAGCACAGCAGGGCTGCACCCCATAACACCCTCCATGAGATGGGTACTGCCTGTGCCTCAGCCCCTCTCAGGGGCAGTGGGGCTCTTCCCATGCTGCTGTGTGGGGCAGAAGCTGCTCCTGCAGCTCTCTGGGGCCCTTGCCAAAGCACACCCTGCCCAGCGAGCAAGTGAGGACAGAGGAGGCACCACCTTCCCCTGCCCTGCCCGCTGCCTCTGGGAACAAGATTCCCAGCCCTGTCGACTCAGCAGCTGCCTGGTTCAGGTGAACTTGTTTGACACCAGGTGTAAATGTACAGAACAGTTAGTCTGGCTGGCACTCACACCTCAGCCTTCAGACCCTCTCCACAGAAAATCTCACTTGCTGGGCTGGAAGGAGCTCAAAGCCCTGGAGGGGAAAACACATCTCTCTGCTCTAAGTCAAGGCATCCCCTGCTTTCATTGCAGAGAGAATACGGTGGGATGGGGAGGTGAAAAATCACTCCCTCAGTAATAACCTAATGATCATCCAGCACCTTTCCCATAGTTTCCTTCCAGGATGAGCAATGTCTCCTGCAAATGGTCCTGCTGGCCAGGAAAGAGCCTAGGGGAGATGGCCCCAGGCAGGGCACTGCTGCAGGGAAGGGATTGCCTAAGGGATGTTTATTTGTGAGGTTATCCTGGTACCCTGAGTGCCATGGGCTCAGTCCTGGGGACCTGGGCAGGCAGCCCAAGTTCCTGCAGAGCTGTGCCCAGGGACCTCAGGGTGGGATTGCAGAGCCGTGCCCAGGGATCTTAGCGAGCTCCTGCAAAGCTGGGCCCAGGGATCTCAGTGTGGGATTGCAGAGCTGTGGCCAGGATCTCAGTGAGTTCCTGCAGAGCTGTGCCCAGGGATCTCAGCGTGGGATTGCAGCACAGGCAGGGACTCGCCTGTGGAGCAAGCCTGGGAACCACGTGGCTGTGTGAGAACACAGCTGTGGGGAGAGCACCCAGGCCAGCCCAGCACCACCCCAGGACCACAAACACAAGTGAGCCCCACATCCAGGACCTGTGTTTGGGCACACACAGCCCTGTGGGCAATGTCCAGCACCTGCTGCACCAGTGTCAGCACGTCCTTCTGGTACAGGCACTGACACACATGTGGGAACAGGCCCAGGTTGTTTGCCCTGTGCTCTAAAGCAGGGCTGTTCAGCTTGTGGATGAGTAGCAAAGACTTTTCAAGTGTGCTGGAAGGTGCAAACTCTGAATTTCCCTCACAGCAGCACCAGCCAGGTGACGAGCAGGAGCCCAGCACAGCCAGGGACATTCCCATGCTTGGGGCTATGCTAAACAGCAGCCAAAAGCACAAACAGCAGGAGCCCCTCCGAGTCCCTGGCTCTGCTGGGTTTCTCTCTGTCTGTGCGCAGACATCTCCTGCAAGCAGGAGAAACTTGGCAAGTTGAGACAGGCACTAAATACCACGAGAACTCGCAGGACCAAAGACTCCTGAGAACAACAAATTACAGGGGATTGCACTCAACAAAGTCAGAAACTGTGAATCAGCCAGCCGAGTTCCCCTTCCTTTATCCCAGATTTGTCCCTCAGCTTCTCCGTGCAATAAAGCTGTGCCCTGACCTGTGTCAGAAGAGGACGGGCTTGACTTCTTGCTCAAACAGCTCCCTAGTGCCACTGTGTTGCCCCAAAATGGCCACCCAGCCTCCAGCAGCCACACCAGGTCCTGTAATGAACCCACCAGGCCTCCAGAGATTGCCTGGGTGTCCCACAGCATCTGCTGCAGCAGCAAATTCCTGTGCCTGGATAGCTGTGTGGGGGCCATCAGCACCAGGCTCTGCTCCTCCCTGTCCTTGCCCATTTTTCCTCACGGATATGTTCACTCTCACCCACTCCAGGTTACACCTGCATCTGCCCCGGGCTGTTCTCTGGTGAGCACTGTGAGCTTGGGGACAGTCCCTGTGAGTCCAAGCCCTGCCTGCACGGGGGAACCTGCACCCTCTCAGCCACAGGCTACTCCTGCCACTGCCCTGACTGGTACCTGGGCGAAAGGTAAGGCCTGGGGGGCTTTGGGACAGGTGGCATCCCATGATGGGCTGAGAACATGAGCATTGCACCTTCCTGGAGCTCACCAGATCCCCACACTCTGGGATTAATTGCAAACTGCAGGCAGCCGGGAGGTGTCAGAGGGCAGAGCTGAGCAGAGCAGGACACAAATAACTCTGCCATCGTGTGGCCACTGCCCCTCTGAGCAGGAGGGAAAACAGAAACATCTCTGCTTATAGATGCTCTGAGGCCTGCAGGTGCTGTGGGGCAGTGCAAAGACTTTCCGTGATGGGAGAGTCTCTCCTCACACTTGCTGCCCCCTGTGAGGGAACTCAGGACTTTCAGCACTAATGGGAACACCTTGGCTGTGGTGGGGGGAGCTCAGCTGTGGTGGGGGACCTGGCAGCAGGGTACAGGCAGACACTGCCCTGGGTGGCAGGAGGGTGCCCTGAACCTGCCTGGCAGGGCTGTGAGGTGCCCCCTGCTTCAGTAGCCTGAACACCCACCCTGCAGAGTGCTAAAGGGGTTGTTTCTATCTGGGAACTCTGTGGGGTTCATGCAAAAGAAATCTCTGTCCCAGCTCGCAGCTGTGATTCATCCAGTTCAAATCCCAGCTCAAGACAGTGGGCATTACCACCCCAGCCCAGCAGCCCCTACAAGACCCCCACCTTGCCTCCAGCCCAGCCTGGTCAGAGATTCCCAGTGCAGCTCAAACAGCATCACACCCAGTTCATCTTTCTGCCTTGCCCATCACACCCAGTTCATCCTTCTGCCTTGCCCATTTAGCCAGGATGGACACTGGTCCTGTGGATCAAGGCAAAGGCAGAAATGATCTGTTCAGCTCTTGGAATAAAAGCCTGTGGCTGAGCATTAGGTGGCAGTGTAATACCTGACATCAGCCAGAGCCTGTGGGTACATGTCACACACACATCAGCTCACACATCCTAAATCACTGACTACAACAAGAGCAGTGCAGACTTCACAGAGTTTGTTCAGTAATGAGAACAAAAAAAGGGAGGAAAAGCCACTAAAACACTGTATATTCCCCCCAGCATGGGGAGGTCATTGCTGTTGGAAGGAAAGGTCCCCTATACTGTTGGCAAACATTTAGGTTGTGTGTGGGTTGGACCACGACAGAGATTCAGAAATTCCATCTCAGTTCTGCAGATGCTCCATAAAATGTCAAAAAGCCTCTCCAGCAAGGGTGTCCATTCACCACCTCACATGGTGGTCTTTTCCCAAATGTTTTCTGCAACCTGCAGACATCCACAGACCATCCAGAGGCTCCACAGAGCTTGGAGGACATGGGAGACTTCCTAAGAGGTTAACATACCTCATACTGACCCTAGGCTTCCTAATTTAACAGGATGGGAGCATCTCTCTATGCAGTGTTAGCCCTAGAATTCCAAACACTGCTCTGAGGCAGAAAGCCCCCTATTTTAATTTGGGTGTACAACTGAAAAATAGGACCACCCTGTAAAACACGGCCTCTTGAAAACCATCATTTTATACTCAGGGATTTTCTGCCAGGATAAGCAGGTAGCAAGAATCCAGCAAGGGAGGGAGAGCAGACCAGGACAGGGCATCCGTGGGTGGTATAAGCCAGAGCCTGACCAGGATCAGGCAGTTCTGGTGCATCCCAGGCTGACAGGGCTCATCTCCATCCCTTTCTCCGCACAGGTGCGAGAAGCTGGCAGAGGAGTGCCCAGACAACCCGTGCCACAACGCTGGGCGCTGCGTGAGTAGCCAGGGCTCCATGTACTGCATCTGCCCGTCCGATTACCAGGGGGATTACTGCACCCAGCCCATCATCACCCCGGCCATCGTGCCCACGCACTGGGCACTGGGCCCTGAGGAGATCGCGGAGATCGCGGCCGGCGTGCTGGGGGCGGCCATCCTGGCCACGGTGTTCGTGCTGGTGCGCAAGCGCTGCTGCCACCGCGCCAAGGTGCACAAGCCGGTGGCCCGCGAGGACCCCGACCTGCTCTCCAAGAGCGAGTTCTCCAAGAGCGTGGGCGTGGGCACCCAGCCCGTGCCCCCCATTGAGCTCAACATCCTGGGCGATGCGGCGCACAACAACCTGGACCGGGCCGCGCCCGAGCCGCGCAAAGGCGCCGGCACCCCCGAGTTCGTCACCTTCAACTCGGCCAACGCCCCCAAGCACCGCGGCACCATCGTGTGCAGCGTGGCCCCCAACCTGCCCCCCACCGCACCCCCATCCAACTCCGACAACGAGTCCTTCATCAAGTGCACCTGGGCCAGGGAGGAGATGGGTCAGTAGCCACAGCTTCTTCTTGTTCTTACATACCCCTCCTTCCCTTGGCAAGGGGATCTGAGGTTTGCAGACATGGGGGAAAAATGGTGTTGGCTGAAGCAAAGTAGTGTTGTCATCTTATCTCAAAAGTTCCATACCATCTTGGTGATTTCTCATGGGCATCACCTTACTGACTCCTTCCACACTGCCTCCTTCACAGCACAGCCAACAAACTCCAGCTTCCTTCTCGCCCAGCTAACCCCCTCTTTGATAGCGCTCATCCTTATTGGACACAGCCGTGGCCTGTTAAGTGCAGGCCTGTTCCTAATCTTTGGTAATCAGTACAGCTGCAACTCCTCAGGGGTGAGATTACCTTCTGCACTATCTTTATTTTCTTACATTTTTTTCCACGCACAAAGTAGGGGCAAATGCTGCCCCAGCTCTGCTGTAGGGCTTTCATTGGCACTTTCCTCTTGGTTCACCACTACATCCTAGTTTTCTGCTTTTTCTGCTTGATTTTGTACACAATCAGCAGGGAAACCATTAATGCACAGCAAGCTGTGATCCTGGGTCCAAAAAAAAAAAACTGTAAAAGAGAAAAATTGGGAAAAAAAAGTTAAGATCCTAAAAGTCAGTAGGAGTTTTAGTGAAGACATTTGTATCAGTGCTTCTGGGCAGAGGGATCACATTCTCAGGGAAACACCTTGAATGGCTCTGGACAGCAAGGTTACCCCATGCAGGAGTTCCTCACAAAGGTAACTGCAGGGAAAGGGAGAGATCCAAGGCATCACTGCCCCAGTCCCTTCATAACATGGGTTTCTTGCATCCGAACATAATGATGAAGTGTGTCTTTTGGGTGCTGCAGTAGTGGATATCTGTAGGCTGGTGGGGACACAGTCTCAGCATGGCCAGGGGTGATCTCAGGTCTCCACAATTCCCAAATTAGTGACCACATCTCTCTTTCCTAGTCTGCCACATCTACAGGCTCAGAGCCTACAGAGGGAATTCGCAGGAGGGAAAGAGAGAGGCACCAGCTGCTAGAGCTGCATCTAACATGACTTTCTTTCCTTCCAGTCTACCCAGCAGAAACCACCTACTGGCCGCCCCGGTACCTGTCATCAGATGTGCAGGAGTACTCCCACTACGAGATCATCCAAGGCCCCCCTGCCTCCTCCTCTCACCCTCCTCTCCCTCCGCCGCCCCCTCCCCCGGCAGACGCGGAGCCGGTCGCTCTCTACGGGGGCTTCCCCTTCCCGCTGGACCAGAGCAACAAGCGCGCCCCCATCCCGCCCCGCTACAGCAACCAGAACCTGGAGGACTTCCTGCCGCTGGGCCCCGTGGACGTGGGGGCATCCCAGTGCCAGAACGAGTACACGGCCATCAGCTACTACCCCGCGCAGCTGGTGCAGGGCGAGGGGGTCCCGTTCCAGCCCGAGCCGGGCTACAAGCGGGTCAGCATGCGCCTGAGCGTGGCCCAGCCCTCCTACGCCGACTGCGAGCTGGGCCACCAGCCCAGCATCCGAGCCCAGCCCCTGCCACCCCCCAACTACGAGGGCTCTGACATGGTGGAGAGTGACTATGGGAGCTGCGAGGAGGTGATGTTCTAGCGGGGCTTGCTCCTGGGATGAGAAGTTTCCACACAGAACAGAGGGCAGGGGGCTGGCACATGCTGCTGAAGGGAGGCTTGTGTGTGTCCCTGTCAGCTTGCAGCGTCCCCCCCTGCATGGCTGGGTTGTATTTTTGGCTGGATCTTTCCCCTCGCTGCCGTCCACGGTGCTCCTGCTGCAGATGGAGGGGAGATGCTGCAGGCACTGCTGGGACATGGAGGATGCTCCTGGGATGCCAGTGACTAACCTGCCTCCTCACCGAGGGGACTGCCTCCAGCACCATGCTGCCTCCTCCCACGCCAGGCTTCCTGGCCACGGGGAGGATGAGGAGGAGGAGGGCAAGCACTGCAGGTATGGCAGCAGTCATGGAGGAGAAAGGTGTGGAAGGATTAGCAGTGCACAGCCAGGCAGTGCCCCTTGTGGGGTACAGAGGCTCCCTGCTCCCAGCTCTGGCTCCAAGGGCTTGCATCAAGCCAACAGTTTGTTCGTGGAATGGATCAGCTGGTGCAAACCCTCTTCATGTCTGCTCCCTGACACTGGGAGAGAGAAGAGGGAATGCAGCTGGTCCCACCAGCACATCACTAACAGAAGTCCAAGGAAAAAAAAAAAAAAATTGTGTAGAAAAACCAAGCAACAAGGTTTCTTACAGCAGGAACCGCCCACAGACTCAAAGCAGGCTGCCTAGCTGGGCTGTGTGCACACAAATAAGGGGGACCCTGCCCCGAGGATTGTGTGCACAGCCTTGTCCCCGTGGCTGTCACAGTCCCACACTGATGCAGCTGCACACCCCGTGCTGTATCCCAGAAAGACTGGCCAGCACTGCCTGGAATCTCTGACCAGAGAGGGGCACTGAGGCTACTGAGCATGGGTTTGCCTGTTTGTCCTTGTGCTTGGACATGTATTGTTTCTTTGTGAGAGGTTTGCTTTGGTTGGTTGTTTGATGTAATTTTTTTTGTTGTTGAATTTTTGGAAAGTATTAAAAGAGTTTGGATTTTTTTACTATTATGATTTTATTCAGTATCCCAGAGATTCTCTTGTAAATCATGAGGACATCCTTGCCTAGCTTCAGCCAAGGGAACAACAGCTTAATTTGGGCACCAAAAGCTTTCAGGGAAGTACCAACACAGCAAGTTAAACACCTTTTTGAGGATCCTCTGTGTGCCACAGGGATGAGACAGACAGACCCACAGTACCCTGTCTTGCTTTGGGAAACCATGAGCCTGCTCATGGTATCTCTTAGCTCAGGAGTAAAGGGCTTGAAAGGACCCAAATTGAAGCCTTTGATTTTTCATCCCAAAAAAACACCACTTGTTTTATCTCTCAAAGGTCTCATGCACTTCCATAAAACTTATTCACCAGTTCTGCTCAGCAGAAAGCAGTCCCTGCCTAGATTAGACCTCTTTTATCTAGGTGGTTTTATTCTGTTTGGTAAATTGCTCTGATCCTGAAATAATGGATTTCTGTACTTTGAGGACATTTAATTTTGAGGTGTCTCGGCAACAGGCACCACTTTTACCCATAGGGAAAACACAAATTGTTCTTCCCAGCAGCAGAAGCAGCACAAATAACAGTGATATTTTCCTTTAGATTTTTTAATGCCCCAGGGTTGCTTTGGCCAGTGGTCACAACACAGGGAAGGGCAAAGGCAGCTTGTAATGAAGCTCCTCTAAGTAATACCTGGGAAGGAGCAGCCTCAGTAAAGCCATTTTATGGGATGGGGACAGCCCTGCAGTGCTCACCCCTAAGAAAGGATGGCTGTGGATCCCACCATGGTGACTCTCCAGTCAGAAATACCTGAAGCACAAGGAGTGCCTGTGCTCAGCCACCCCTCCTGCCCTGTCATTCAGGTGACCTCAGATCCACAGTCCCCATCAGCCTGCAAAAGCCTCCTAGTTTAAGAAAAAAAAATCTGCCAGATTTCTAAAGATGAACTTTTTATAGCACTGATTTCCCAACAGCTCCATAATGACACACTGCAAGGGCATGAATTATTCAGCAGTGAGGATAAGCTGAGCTGCAGCAGTGCTGGCAGTCTCCCAGTGTGGGCTGACTTTTGCTCCTTTGATCTCTAGGGCGGATCTGCAGCAGCTCAGCATCCCCCATCTTTTTTCACATGCCAAGCTCTTTTTTTCAGCTGCAGCCCCACTTTTGGCATAAATATGGAGATGAGAAACCAAAGCCCAACTTTGGTGAGGCAGAGAAAAGCTCAGCCCTACAAGCTCAGAAGCTCTGCCCACAACCTACTTGCACAAATGAGGTCAAAAGAAAAATTAAATTTTCCAAGCAGCAAAGCTGGAACACTTTTATCTGAAACACTCACTGGGAGGGGAAATCGTGTGTGCTGTGTGGGGGTGGGAGCAGCACAGGATGGGATCCTGGCTGCCTGCTGGGCTCTACATCTCCTGCTAACTTCTTTTGGAAGAAATACCCACACTTCACACCCCCAAAGCCTTTACACATAAAAAATAGATCATATTTATTGATTAAGTAAGATACATGATTCAGGTGCAGCACCAGCTCTCCTGCTGGGCAGGCACCTGTGCTGTACACTGACAATATCCATAGGCACAAGACATGGACGTGACCATTGCTATATTTACACAGACAAGTTTCTTGGTTACTGAGCAGCCTACAATACACAAGTGTCAAGTTTTCCTGTCCACCATTGACCCCTGGCTCAGCAGAGCCTCTCACACCACATGTGTCACCATCTTCAAACAGCCCTGCTCACCCCATTAAAAGGGAAGAGCTGCAAAACCCATATAATGCTTCTGTGATATCCCAGTCCCCTTGGAAATGAGGTCTGCACTGCTGCTTGCAAAGTGAGTGCCAGGCTGGGGACATGCCTTGGCACACAGCTGGCCCTAAAATGTGGCCAGCCTTCTTTGAGTGCACTACCAGCAGGGCAAGGAGAAGCATCATACATCCCCTGCTGCTCACAGCACTCCCTCCTCTGCTTGACAGTTCTGACTCAAACCCAACCCCAAGGGCCACGCTGGGGTCAGCACACAGAGATGGACATGAATATTGCACTTGTCCCGCTTGTGTCATGCCCTGGAGTCCCTTCCCAGCCCTGGGTGCTTCCTCTCTATCCCCATGGCGCCCTCCAGAGGGAGGATTTGAGTTAAAGCTTTGCTCTGCTCCTGACCAAGCCAAAACCTTCCCCAGCACAGCCTTGGGTGGGATGAGGTGAGCCCCAAGAGATGCAGGGAGCAAAGAGGGGCTGGAAAGGGGCAGAGACGTGGCACAGACCCACTCCACACCCAGCCGTGAGCACACATAGTGGCATGTGGCACCCAGAGCTGCCAGCAAAGGGGCACAATGCAGACACAAGCAGCACCAAGGGAGAAGCAGGCTGCAGGGACCCTGCTCCACACAGCCTTCCCCTCACAGAACCCGTTCAAACACCAAAAATAACTGCAAACCTCACCCTCCACCACAGATGGGAACACAGCCCACTGATGCTGTACTCAGCCTCCTTTCCCACCACCAGCAGCCTCTGCCCACCCCCAGGGAGACATGGCTGCAGTGGGATGAGGGATGAAGGCTCTCCAGAGAGAGCTGGCATTTGGGAGATGCTGTTAGCAGGCAGGAGCTTGACCTGTCCTGTGGAGGATGCATTTGCTCCCTTGTCTTAAAAAAGTACAAATCCAGTAGAAAGGTGAGGAAACTCTCTAGGGAGGAAGCTGGGCTCTGAAAGAAAGGAAAGCAGCAGTGCCACAGGACCATGCCCACCAGGCATGCACCAGCCACGACAAAAGAAGCAACAGGAGCACAGGGAGAGGAGCCAGGGAGCTGCATCCTACAGGAGGAGAGGAGCTGGGCAGAAGCAGAGGATGCAGAGGGAGTGCAGGCAGGAGAGGAAGGGTTAAAAACAGAAATATTGTGGAGTTTTTGTGTGTGATCTGACATTCAGTATCAGCCTGCAGACGCAGGTGGAGCGTGCCAGGGCCAGCTCAGGCACTGTAAACAAGGTGATGATGTATCCTTGTGGTGTGTGGGCAGCATGTGGTGACCCCTGGGGAAACCCCATCCCACCCAAAGGGGACCAGCTCAGCCCCTCATGATGGCAGAGCCTGTTTGCTCCCCACACACCTCAGTTCTGTAAAGCTTCGGAAAGCCAAGCGTTGGGTTGTGCGCTGGATGGGGATAAAGAAGTGTCACCACTGAAAGCGTGGACCAAGGGTCAGCAAACCCTCCCAGTGCCCAGCTCCAGGGCCTGCTCAGCTGCAAACAGAGCTGAGGCACTGCAGGAGCCATGCCCACAGATGGGGATCCCACTGAGAGAGAGCTGTGGGCCCCAGCACGCTCCACACCTCAGGCTCTGCCCACCCTCCCCACAAGGCTGAGGTGAGGAGGGATCTCCACGCTCTCTGACCTGAGCTGAGGTTTGTCTGTTGCTGTAAAAATAAAGTGCTCAGGGAAAAAAAAAAATATAAAATCAAACTGGCACAAAAAAAGAGTAGTCCCTGTTCCCCGCCCTGACTGAAGGGACAGGGGAAATATAGAAAGGTTGGGATTTTAAAAAATAATAAAAATAATAAAATAAAATCTACATCCCTGGGATTCCTCACCTCTCAAAGTGCCTATTTACAGAGGAACTGTTTTGCTCTACCACCTGCCCTAAGAGCCCCCAGGGAAGGCACTGCCCCAGCTTGGATCCCACCTTCCAGGCAGCGCCAGGGCAGGATCCTGCTGCAGCTGGGCTGTGGTGCTGGGCAGCCCCATCCCCTCACAGGCCAAACCCACCACACTTCCCAAGAGGAGAGGGGAGGCCGTTCCCAGGAGAGCAGTGCCCAGGGTCCATGCACCCCCAGCTCAGCACCCAGAGGGGCCAGCAGGGCGAGGGGATGGTCACTGCACCAGGACAGTGGTGGCATTCACCACGGTGGCCGCAGGTGCCACCAGCTCCACCAGCGCCTCGTACGTGCCCACCACGAAGCCCACGAAGCCGAAGAGGCTGATGGCGATGTCCTTGGCAATGACAAGGGGGTGCATGCCCTCCGAGTAGTAGGTGGCAATCTCCAGCAGCGGGGGGAAGATGAGAGCCAGGGCGCTGCTGCTGATGGAGCCCACCAGGGAGATGACGAGGTCCAGGCGCGGGATGAGGATGGCCAGCACGCCTGGAGGAAGAACAGACACAACATCAGTGCTGCCACCTGCCACAGAGGCTCCTCCCCGTGTCAAAGCTAGCAGAAACCCACCCAGGAATGCCACTGGCTGGGTCCCACCTCTGCCCTCCTCCCTGACAGAAGACAAAGCTGCATATTTTTCCGGTAACTCCTCCCCAAGCAGCAATTAAGCTGTTAAATTAACAAGGCTTTTTGTCGCCCTGGGCGCCACCAGAGCGAGCTGCAGGGCTGAGCAGGATGGGTGCTGCTGGCTGCCAGCATTCCCGACCCCCCTGTGCGAGCCAGCACTCCTGCTCCCCACACCTGGGGAGCCATAAAGCCTCAGAAACCCCATAAAAGCAGGAGAAGGGGAGAAAAAGGCATCTCCCCCCACCCCAAATCAATCCGTGTGGTTTGCGTGTGTTTAGAGCTGCTCCAGCAGCAGCACGCCCACGGCACAGCCCGGGGGAGAACATTTGTTAGGACTCATTTGTTAGGTGAAAACTGCAGCCAAGGAAAATCCCCCTGGGAGACTCCTGACAGCTTGAGCTTAGCAGTGTGAGCTTCAGCTTTGGGATATTTCTGTTCCTCCTCCTGCATGGCTCCAGGAGGGGACAGAGGGATGTCAAAGCAGAACCCCCTGCAAGCAAAGCAGACTTCAGTGCTTAACCAGTGACCAAGAGAAATAAATTGGTTTATTGCTTTGAAAGCTTTTCTGCTTAGAAACAGGAGACACATAGAAGGGCCTAGGAGGAACAGCACCTGAGGAGAAGGGACATCTCAGGGCTCCTTGTTGGAGGGATTTGTTCTCTCCCTGACAATCAGCTATAGAGAGCCTCCCTAAGCCAAAGATCATCCATGGAACTACAGAAGGAAAGTTTGGGAGACTGACTGTGCCACTACTGCAACACTGCTGTTATCTGGATAAGCCTAGAGGTAAACCATCCCTTCACCAAGGGAAACAGCAACAAAGGTCCTGAGCCAGTTTATCCTGGTGCTCAGTCCTGGACAGAGCCAAAGGAGTGCTCTGCTGCAAGCAGCATCCCTGCTCCAGCAGCCTCTGAGGAAAGCAGAGCAGCTCCCCTTCAACAGCATCCTCAGCCCACCCCACACTGCTCTTTGGACTCAAAAGTAAACAGAATTATTAACTCCCCTCTAAAACAAGCAGATTTGAAGCACCAGCTGCAGTCCTCAGCCTCCGGGGAAACGGTCTGATTTCTGCAGGTATTAATTCAAAGAGGTTTTAAGCATGCTGGTTTTGAAGTTTAAGCTTGAAAGAGACCCATACACCAGACTGCATCCTCTCTTTAGGAGCCAAAGCTCTGGTGGGGGCTTGTTGTGTGGCCACACAAGCCTCCAATGAATATTCACAACCCCCCTAATGGCTTTTATCCTCAGCAGGAGCCAGAGATCCCTTACATGGAAGGGTGAGGGGAGGAGGTACAAAGGAACCTGCATCCTTCCACCAACACCTCTGCTGCCTCCCTGCCCCCAAACAGGAGGGCACTGCTGATGCCTAAAGCCATCCCAACTCTTGCATGGCTTGGCACAGCCCAACACCCTCCAGGAGAGGCTCCAACCCCACAAGCAACTTCCAAGTTCACCCACAGCACGAGGGTGGCCAGAGCATATCACCCAGCATGGCAGGATTTCATTCCTGCACCCTCTGAGGACATCAAGGCTTCAGGAACTCAGCACAGAGATGGGCTTTGCCCACCTCTGTTAATGCAGCACTTCTGGCCTTTCATTAGTGAGAGCCAGAAGCAGCAGCACTCTGCTCTCAGCCAGCTCCACCACCCTGAGTTAGCACCCCACTCCTCTCAAACCCAAGCCAAAGCCAGCTGGGACACAGGGCCAGCTCCCTGATGCTCAGCTCTGCTGCTTCAGCAGCATCAAGCCATGGAGCAAAGCTCCATTTCAGCAGGGGACACCGGGGAGCTCAGTCAAGCATCTCAGCTGTGCTGACAACAGCAAGCATTTGGTCTTCAGGAATCAAAGCCAGCCAAAATCAGATACCACCTGATTCACTCCACCAGGCTCAAGTCAGGAGCCTGATCCACCAAAACCTCACTACAGGCCCCACACACCATGAAGGGAAGGGACCCTGTGGGGCTGTTCCAGACACACCTGCCCAGCAGCACATCAGAGCTCTGGTTATGGAGTGCTGTGTCCTGCTGTGCTCTGCACTGCAATGAGTGTGTGGGCTCAAGGACAGCCCATCCCTCACAGTCAGTGACTCCTCTGCAGCCATGTCCCCATCACACAGGCACGAGTAGCCTGGCTGCACCCTGCCTAAGAAAACAGCTCTAGGCTAGGCTGCCCTGGCACTGAGCCCTGTGCTGGCTGTTCATGCAAACCCTGGTGGGACTCAACGTCCTGCAAAACTGCCATCCCCAGCCCTGAGGCTCCATGGGGATCTGCCACTTCTAAACAATGCAGTTTCCTAGTCCTCCACTGAGAAGGTTGGTCCCATACAGAGGGGGCAAAGGACCACTGCTGCTGCTCCTTGGAGGCACCTTGTGTGCTCCTTGGAGGCCCAGGGACTACCAGCTGTGAGGGCTAAAGGTGAAGGCTTTAGGGACAGGGGTGAAGGCTCAGTGGGAAGGAGGTGCCTCAGCATCACAGGGAAGGTCAGACAAGGAGGTTTGTACTCACAGGTCACACACACCAGGGCCATCCTGAGGAGCAGGTTGACCAGCCAGCCCCAGCGCTCCGACACGCGGGCCACGAGGGGAGGGATGATGATCTCGGCAGGCACGTAGAACTGCACGGCGTAGGTGAAGAAAATCCCAAAGGAGAAGAGCAGCTTGACAGCTTGGTACAGCCTGCAAAGGACAAGGACACAGGTGAGACAGGCTCTTGCTCCAGCCCCTGCAACATCAACAGCAGAAAAGGCATGTTCTGCAAGGATTTTTGTGAGCTAGGGGTCTCAACTCCTGAACACCCTTAGAAAATTAGGGGTGATGCATTTAATCACTGAGCAAGAGACAGCAAAGATGTATCAGCTGCAGCCATGATTACACACTCCAGCTGCTGCTTGGCTTCTGAGGAGAGGGAAAAGGACAGCACTGCTGGAATAAGTCTGGGCTTCCATGCAGAGTGAGCATCACAATGTTCCAAAAGCAAAGTCATGGGAACAGGCAACTCAGCCTCCTCCATCAAACAAAAAGGAACAGCTATTTTTGGAATGCTGCATGGTACATGTTTGGGGGAAAGAGAGTTAGAAGAGCAGTTTGGGCTGAGCAGGAAGGAAGGCAGAGTGCAGACAGGCTGCAAACAGCACCTTGGGCTCACCCCAAGTCAAATCTCAGGGTGTCCCAGATCCTGCAGTGATACAGTGTGGCTGCAGGAGAGAGCCCATCACAAGTGACCAAAAGGCACCTCCCATCCCATCTCTGCCCTCAGCTTCCCAGCAGCAGAAAAAGCCTCTCCAAAAGAGAAGTAACATCTGGTTACTTCACATATGGTCCTAACCCTTCCCCAACTGAAGACACACTAACCAAGCAGGAAACATGGGTCCTGGCCATACCACTTGGGTAAATATGGGGTGGATCCAAGCTGAGAAATGCATCTGGCTCCTGCCTCCCCTCTACCTTCTTGGGCCTGTGCCCTTCTGTATGGTGGGTCTCAGCATCCACCTTCTACAACAGCCTTAAATCAGAGAAATCCAAGTATTCCCATGCAAGACAGCTTGGAACACTAGTGGCAGAGTCAAACATTTCCCACAGATGAAGTTAGGGATCACCTAAGTGAATGGAATGTTACACAAGTCTATGGGACCAGTCCAGATGTATTCAAGGTTGCAGCCAACAGGAGCCTGAAGCCACCTTATCATCTTCAAAAGAGCAGGGTGCTCAGGGAAAGGACCTATTGCCTTGGGAAAGGAATAATATCCACCTTCAAGAAGGATGAGGGAAGGTAGAGGCTAATCAGCCTCACCTCAATCCCCAGAAGAATATGGGTTAAGTCCTCCTGGTATCTATTTCCAGGCACAGACTGGACTGTAAACAGCCAGCAGGGATTTGCCAAAGGGTAATCATGCAAATATCTTCATCAGTGACCTGGATGAGCTTTCAGTGACCCAGAGCACATTCTCATCAAATTCCAAGCAAGATCAAATTGGAGGAAATGGCTGACACAGCTCAGAGCAACAACATGATGTCAGAAGCAAAGCTCAAGTGCAAACACAAATTCCCACACATGTGAAGGGCTGGGGCCAGGAGAACAGGACCTGGGGGTCTTGGTGGGCAGCAGACTGAACATGGCCAGTAGCAGCACCCTGCAGTGATGAAGGTCAATCACAAAGCAGGCTGTGCTAGCAAAAGCACAGCCAGGAGGTGAAGGACAGGGATCAAGAGATTATTTTCTTGTTTGGGGCTTGTGCATTCTGAGTATTGTGTCCAGCCCTGATACTCCAGGACAGGACACTGACTTACCCTGCAGAGCAAGTTGAGTACAGGCTACTAAAATGGTTGGGGTGGAGCATGATGTCCAAAAGGAGGCTGCAAGCCCTGGACTTGTTCAGCATGATGAGAAGGTTAAAAGGGGATGTTATTAATCTCTTCAGCTGCCTAATAGGAGGGTATGGAGGAGAGAGTAACAGCTCTTCTTGGAGTTGCACAGCAGAAGAACCAGTTGCAGTTAGAGCTGCATCTTCAAAGGACGGTTCAGGGCCTGGATTGGTAGGGAATCACTGTCCTTACTGACAGACAACACTTAAGCTGGTGAGAGGACCCAGTGATCCCATGGTGTCCTCTCCAGCCTGAAATACCCTGAGGTTCCAGAGGCAAGCTGAACACAAAGTTATCTCCAGAGTCCAGAGTGCACCTGTGCAGCCACACGTGTGCACAGGAGCCTTGAGCCACCAACCCACGGCTGGCATATCTTATCACTGCTTTCCCAAGAAAGGGAACCTATAAAAGCCATAAAGTGCTCCAGGGCAACTCAAGATTAATAGTTGTTAATAAAAAAAGTACAGAAGAAGGCTGTGTACCTGTCCTGCACAGGTCATGAACCATGACAACAAGATCAAAGGGCATTTTAAATACCAACAAGAGGAAGAATTCAAGCATTACCCTTGATCCACAGAAAACAAAGGCCCATACAGGGCCAGAGAGACACTCTGCCAGCCACAGCAACACCTGCTTCAGCCAGACTGCCATGCCAGGCCATCCCTAAAGGCTAAAAGAAGTGAAACACTCTCCTGGGACCATAAGCTCTGCCATTACCGTCAACTGGCCACATGCAACCCAACAGCTTCCCCCTCATTACAGCATTTCTTCACCCTTCACATAGTGCAGTGAGGCAACCCTTCCTAGGAGGCAAGGAAGGATTTCTGCATAGCAGCACCATATTTTGGACACTGTGGTTAGACCTGGGCACTGGGAACTGACACACTCCTTGTTTGAGGAAGCTGTGGTTTCAGAGAAATGAGACTGGAGAAGTCCTTAGTCACCCTGCAACTCAACGATTCCTGCAACTCTGCTCCAGAGACCTCCAGGCAATGGCTGCACCTAAGGGAGGCTGCAGCACCTCCACCACAATCCTTGCCTTGTCTCCCAGGCTGCAGGCAAACCCCATGACTTCTCACCCACAGCCCTTATGACCAGCTCCTACAGCCCAGCCTTTTACTGTCAGGAAGAAAAGCCATGGGCGAGGCAGGATGGGCAAGACTTTCATTTCAAGAGCAAGTCTTCACCCAGCACCTGTGGTTTAATCTGCAGGAGTGGTAGTGAAGACTTTATCACAACTGTCACAGCCCTTACTTGAGATAACCCATTTCCAGGTCCAACATCCACTGGCAAGAGGCAACATGCACAAACAACAAAGTGTGCTGCATGACAAGTGACAAGGACCACAGCACACCTTCCCTGCAGCTGGGTGTCACATGCCCACACTGCTTCCAAAGGGCTCTTCTCTTCTCACTATCCAAAAACCCTATGGCTACCTTTAGAGAAGTAACTTTAGAATGCTTCACTTTGAGAAAAGTAGTTTAAGAAAAGGCAGAAAGTGTGGATACTCCTAGAAACATGGATTTGCACTCTTCTCTCTGCAGCCTAGCAGGTCAGAGTAATCCCATTCTAAGGATCTGTTCTAAGGGAATGTCATTCCTCAGGGCACCCAGAGCTGAGATTCCCTGCAGAAGCCCCTTTGCAGCATTTCAGGTCAGCAGATATCATTGCAGGCTGTGGCACACAGAGCCCAAGCCTGGAAAGGATCTGCTTTCCACCTTCAGGAGAAATAGCAGCATCTCATCCCCTCCACCCTGTACTTCAGTTTACTGAGCAGAAGGGATTCACACCTCCTGTGCTTGGCATGGTGGGATTCAGACCTCCCTACAACACAGGCACATCCTTCCACCAGCCCCAACCCTCCTCACTGAGAGCAGGGACCTGGCAGAGCTCCCAAAGCCTGCAGGGGACAGGACAAGGCTCTTGGCAGAAGCAGGATCTTCTACCACACCAACACCAACATCCAGCAGTGCAGTCACTACACAGACCCAGCCTGAATGAATATCCATGCACTCAAACTGAAAACAAACCCACACAGCAATAATTAAAGCAAAACCAGGCTCTATTTTTGTCAAATCTTTGCTGTCTCCAGAGCTCCAGCTGTGCAGGTCTACCAGGACAGCATGTGGGAGCACCAGTGACCCAAAACTTGAGTCCTGCCCAAATTTACACAACACTGAGACAGTGAGTCCCACTGCAAGGTGCTGGGTGCTACTAGGAGCAGAGAGGATGGGCTGAAGTGGAGGACAGGCATCCCCAGCTCCAGGTCTCACTCAGAGACCATCAAAGAGGACTGCTTGCATTTTTCCAGTGGAAGAATATGGAGCTGTGACACTGAGCAGCCACCCATCGTCAGGGACAGAGCAGCACAGATTGGGCAGCTGCTGCAGCAGCCACCAGCCCTGGCAAGAGGAGAAACAACCCCTCCAGGCAGGCAGGCAGGCAGGCAGGCAGGCAGAGCTCAGCCCCCACAGAAGGATGGGGTATCCTCATGGCTCCAGTGCTCACAGGCAAAGCATTGGCTCAATGTCACATCTCACTCCCTCTGGGAGCTCCCAGCTTTGGCTTGGTTTTTCACGTGCTACATTTGAAGAAGAGAAGTTTTGCACAATTCAGTGATGTTCTGGTACGGCTGCATGGGGGTTGTGTTCAACATCTGCTAGTCAGTGCACACTGAGCCCTAAAAAGATGCCACAAGGCTACAAGAAAAAAAAAAAAAAAAGAGCTGCACCTACCCAGGCAAGGACCTCCAGGGATCCAATGAAACAGCCTGAGCTCCAAAACCAGGCTCAGACACTACAGCAACAAGACTCTTCCAGCACATGCATCTGACAATCCTTGTCAAACTCCTTGAAGTTTGCCTATGGCAGTTCCTTAAGCTCACCCAGATTAGTGAGGTCCCCCCTCTCCAACCTGCCTATCTGGGCCCCTCATTCCACACCCCCCAGTCCCACTGCCCACAGGGACTCACCAGCAGTTGGGCAGGTTGAGTGTAATGCTGGCCTGAATGTCTGCCCCGAAGCGCAGGTAGCCCAGGACACCCAGGCTGATGTACAGGATGGTGACAATGCTCATCCCCACGTACAGGATCACTGGGAACTGACGGGGCTTCTTCATCTTGTTCTCCAGAGGCAGCACCTGGGACAAGAGGAGGAGGAAGATGACAGAGCAACAGATTGCTCATTCTTCTATACCCCCCTCAGCCCCAAAAAGAAGGAGGGGCAGCCCCATGGTCAAACACAGCCCACCATGCCAGGATTGATAGTCCCACATGAAGCCTGGAGAATCCAGCTGGGAAAAAAACTACACTGGAGATCCAATTTCTGTGCTCCCATTGGAGCATAGCAAGTCTCCAACAGATCACCCACACCCTTGTCTTAAAGATGGGACCTGCTCCCTGCCCTTGGGAGCAGCTGTGCTCAGTGCTGGGTCTTGGGGCAATGCCAACCACCCATATCTTGGGTGCATTATGCTCTGCACCTCGAAATAGCACAGCCATGCCCACTATTTTACACCGTGCTATTTTCCCCATTAAATTCTGGGAAGACCAAGACACATTCTCCTCTGCTAGCAAGTTTATCTGGACAGATTTCAACCAGGCAGGACAATAAAAAGAGCAAGGAGAGGTAATTCTCCCACCTCTATGCTACTGACACTAAATATAGGCCTTCAGCAAACAATTTTATAGATGTCCTTGGGTGGTGTTCATTTCAAGAAGAGAGACAATGGCAGTCTGGTGAGGAGGCAGGACAAGAAAAACTTTTATTTGCTTCTTCACCTCCAAGTCATGTGAGGAAGAGAGCATTTGTGCCTCAATGCTGGCAAGAACCCTCTGCCCAGGGCACAGCATTCAGTGAGCACTCCTCCTGTAACGGATCTGGCCCTCTCCAGCCCTGTGTTTACACAGCCAGCTTATATTTAAGAGATGAAAACACTTTTTCCTCCTTTGAAGGGAGCTCCCGGAAACAACTCACAACATCTTAGGGAGTAATTAAGCTCTACACCCACCCACCCAGCTTTTTTCACAGACACAGTTGGTCTATTTACAGCATCTTGCATGAGAGGCCCATTTGCATGGGCAGGCTGGGGCCATGCTGCTGCCAAAGGGAGATCTCAGTGTCCCCGCAGCAGGGTGGGAAGGGAAGGATCACATCTTTTCATGCCACACTTTTTGGCCTCCCATTTAAGCACTTCAGGATCCAGCCTGTTACAAGACTCAGGACAATTCCTCACCTGCAGGTCAGCCAGCAAAGCCCAAGGCAGAGGCTGGTGTGATTCCCAATCTACTGCCAGATAAGCCAGCTTTAAAGCAGCAACCAACCTCATGAGGTTGGCAGCACGAGCTCCTCCAGCCTCAGATGGAAGCACCAGAGTTTGACCCAGGAGATAGCCTGGAGCTAAAGCTAACAGCACCATCCAGAATTTGGGCTACTGTCAGAAAAGTGCAGCTGCAACTGCAGCTGCAAGGCAGAGCAGGTGCTGCAGCAAGTCCGAGCAGGGCTGAGCCTCCTGTGCAGCAGCCCCACTGCCACATGCCCAGACTTACCACGCCAATGCCTTCAAAAGCAAAGATTGCAGTGCCAAAGAACAGAGGGTAGGTCTTCCAGGCTGCTGCTAGAGGCAGGTTTCTGGGATCAGGAATATCCTGGAAAAAAGCCCATGCAGAGTTCAGACACAGGGAAGACATGGCCTGTTCCCATCACTCCCTGTCACAGCCCCACGCTGCAGGAAAAGCCCTGCAGAGCAGAGGGAACCATCATGCCCACAGGAACAAACAGGACCCCCCAGCATCCAAATACCCCATTGCCAAGCTCCCTCCCCCTGCCAAAGCATGGGAGAGCACAGGAATGAGAGAGGGGAGCCACACACACGTACCCTGACAATGTACTGGTAGATCACTACAAGGCTGCCAAGCATGGCCACGTTGGCCAGCATGGAGAAGATGGACAGGACCTTGAGGTTCTGGATGAAGGTGAGCAGCACCACGAAAGGCAGGATGGACAGCATGTACAGGCGGGAGTCCATGGTGGGGGTCATCACCACTGTCCTGTTTGGGCTGCAGTCATTGGTGGTCCCATTTGCAGCAGACACAACCTGGGGAAGCACAGGAAGCCCTGGTGAACTCCATCACACAGGTCTAAAAGTCACAGATCTTAGCAGCCCACCCAGGTGGGTCAGAGTACCCCAAGAGGTCACTTCAAGCAGAGATAGCTGATTAAAATCAAAACAACAAGCTATTTTCAGATAGTTCTGAAGCAAATCTCTGTTATCTTGCAGGGGGCAGAGGTGGGACTGGCCATGGCACCTGAGCCAGAACAGCAAATCCTGCCCAAGCCCAGATACACAGAGGAGGAGGACTCAGCAGCCAGGCACACAGGGGCAGAAAGCACAGGCTGCATCTTTGCACTGCCCACGAGGTCAGCTGAGAAGAGAGGGAAGAGGCACTAAGTGCTATTTCCAAAGGAATCCTTTCCCTCTTGCTGCACCAAGTTGTTATTTAAGTCATACAGTCCTTCAGTTCCCCAGTGCCCCACTCACATGCAAGGACACCTGGAAACTACTGCTGGCCCCAAGTTCACGTTCTCATGCAAAACCATTCTTTCCTTGGGGTCTTTCATCCCAAAGGCACTTCAGGCCAGGTGCTCACTTCTAGAGGCAGCTCAGGCCCAGGGAGGCTGAGCCATCCCTCCCAAGAGAGCACGGGCTCCCTGAATCACCAAAACAACCATGACCAAGCTGGTTCAGGTACCAGGTCCTGTCCAGTCACTGCAGCAAAGAGCAGTCTGCAAACTGATTGAACCTGCTCCAGAGCAAGTCCTGCCCCAGAGGAGAGGCTGAAGAACTCTGTGTAAACCAGCAGCCTCTGTGGGAGAGGGCAGTGCAGGGCCATGCACCCAAGGGACAGTGCTGCTCAAGCCCCAGCCTGCCCTGCCTCTTCATGCCTTGCTCCAAAGCCATTTTCCAAACTAAAGCCCTGCCCAACACAGTGGCACCTCGCCCAAGGTACCACCTGCACCATGACTCTCCACCTAACATGCTATTCCTCACCACAAAAAGAAACAAGCAACACTCCCCTCTCCCCACCCAAAAAAATTCCAAAACCAAAGCCAAGGGGTTTCCCACCTGTGGCCTAAAAAACTAGTGTGGATTTGCAGGTTTTTGAAAATTTCCCCTGAGGCTTGAGACAGCTTTCAGTCTTTGCTGTGAGGGGCTGAGGAGAAAGAAGCCCACCTTGAAGTGGGGCAGGGGGCTGCTCCCAGGGGTGGGGGCCAGCAGCAGCCTGGCCCCTGCACACACCCTGGACCCTCCTGCTCTCAGGGCTGGTGGATCACCAGTGTTGACCTATTTACTCCTCCTGCCACCCAACAATGGGAATCTCCTCACTGCTGCTCCAAGAACAGAGGAAGAGTCTCACACGGGATGGACCTCCCCTTGCTCCCCTCTGAAGCTGATGGCCACCACTGAAGAGCTGACAAAGGGCACAGCCATGGTGGCAGTGACCAGAGCACTGCAGCAGGAGCACATGGGGAAAAAAGCTGAGCAGTGCCTGCAAGGCACTGAGCTGTTGGAGGCTGGGAATGGGGACTCATTATCCCCAGTTTCTTGCAGAACAGGAGCCAGCCAAGCGGTTCAGGGTTTCTGTTTATTTCCTCCTGAGGCCTGGCAGGAAGAAACTCTTTCTCTACAGATGTAATTAAGCTTCAGAGCCACAGGATGAGGAAAGAAACTGGAATGCAAACAGATCCAAGGAAGGGAGAAGAGAGGTTCACAGCAGGTCCTGGGACTTACACGTTACCATCGACACCAATAAACCAATTACTGAGGGGGACAGGACAGAAAATGCACAGTCCCTCTGCTTTCATCCCTTTCCTGTTGTTCCCTCACTAAGGACAGCCTCACATTTCCTGGGCAACACAGACACCTCCAGCACCTCTGCAAAATCACAGAGAGTCTCAGGAAAACCTGCTCTGTTTGAACAGGAAAACCAATCCTCAAAAGTATCTGGGCAGAAGAGCGGACTTTTCAGAGCAGCATATCCTACAGAAACCAGACCTTTGGGCGAAAACAGGGCACAGGAGCTAAGAAAAACCCAAGCACCTTCACACCCTCTCACCTCCCCCCAGCTATGAAGGAGGTGTAAGTCCAACCTGTTTCAGATTGTCCGCCAGAAAGACAAAGTACACACAGCAGAAACCCAGCTGAGTGATGATCAGGAAAAGTCCCACTATACGCCTGGAAGGCAAAAGAACAGCATCTGTCAGCCAGATCAGAAGATCTGCACTTGCAGAGCACAGCAATGCTGCTGTCCCCAAGGTTGGGGTGTACAGGTCAGAGCACACCCAACTCACTTCTCTGTGATCAGGAGAGAGGACTTTCTCTCCACCCAGCCTCACAGATCTCAGGCTCTCCAGTCTCCCCATCCCATCCCTTTCACAGGGTCAGGACCAGCCTCAGGAGAAAAGTCTCCTTTTTGGGTTCAGCACATCCAGTCTGTTGCTGAATTGTCAGAGCTGGAGGCAACACTCCCTGGACACAGGAACAGGTGAATGCTCCCACCCCCTGATGGGCAATGATCTGTGTGATGCAATGTGGGACACCCACAGGGCAGGGAGCAGTCACTGGACACGTTCCATGTCTGGCAAGATGGGCCAGCACTGCAAGACCCTACTCACCCCTTTGTTATGCTGTGGAGACTTAGTTATCCCACACATTCAATGTAAGTCACATCTGGCTGGGGACAGTACTGGATCAAAGACCTCAGCATTACCTTCTAGGGGACACTGAGCACTCAGGGCAGGTGAGCCAAGCAGCATTTTATGGCGCTTGTGCTTATCTGCTGACACAGCTCAGTGACCAGAGGCCCTTCTGTCCCAGCTGCAGCACGTGCTAGGCTCAAAGAGGAGTCCCTGCCTGGGGCAGGGGAACAGTACCTTCCCCAGATGGCATGTGTCCTCAGGCAGGCACTGGGAGTTGCCTCCAGCCCGTACATCACAGCACCTCCATAGTCCAGGAACTGCTTCTGGAACCTGTCCAGAGAAGGGAGAAGGATCATCACATCAGCCCTGTCTGTTAGTTCCCAAGGCAAATAGTGACATTAAAAGGAAAACAGTTCCTGTGAAAAACAAGAGAAGTTCCAAACTGAGGCTTTGGCATGGGCAACTTGCTGTTGAGGGGCTTCAGAAACACCCCAGGGCTTTTTGGGCAAGAGGGAAGAACTGCAGGAGTTGCAGGGCTGAGAAGGGGAGTTGCTCCTTACCTGTTGCAGAAGTGATGGGCACATTTGACCAGGATGCCCATGCAGTGCACAGCCACGACTCCCATCACCAGCAGGCTCAGAGGACCCAGCTGCAGGGAAGAGAGGGGGAAGGCTGCACTCTGATGGCCACAGGCAGAGCTGCACTGTGCCTTCTACTTCCAGACAAAATTCCACGGGCTGGGTGAGTGCAAACACTGCTGGAGGCTGAACCAGAGCTTTGGTGCTGCTCCCAGGAACCAGCTCTTCAGGACCAAGTAACCTGACAGAGCCATGAGTTTGGCAGGAACAATACAAAATAAGCACGTTGGGGCAGTTTGGGTGTAGCAAAGCACTTCTAGGATTGTTTTCCAAACTATTTTGCATATCTCTACTATGCAGGTGATGAAGATGTCATGACCTGGACACAGTGTCCTGCCTGACCCCAGCAGAGGAAACCATAGGCCCAGCTCACACACTGATCTCCCCCACACCAGGCAGCAACAATGCAGGAGCAGCAGGAACAGTCTCAGCAGTGAAACAAAGCCACAGAGCTTAGGGTGCAAACAGGAGCAAGTCACCAAACAATGAGAAGTGTCTGGGCATGGACTCAATCCCCAGCACCCCCAACACTGGCCATGTGAGCTGCCCAGTGCCTCGGGGTCACTCTGCCCCACAGGCTCCAGCACAGCAGGGCTGAGCTGCCTTACCAGGATGCCAGCATTCTTCACAGCCAGAGGCAGCCCCAGCAGCCCTGTCCCAATATTCCCCTTCAGCAGATGGATCAGGGTCTGGTACCACCTGAGGGAGAGCAGATGCAGAGGTCACTGTCAGCAGGCGCCCATACCCAACCATACACAGCTTATCCTGTTAAGGGTCCATAGCAGCTCTGAACTGCTGCAGGGAATGCACATGGAGGTCATGATCCTGTCCCCTGAAGCCAGCTTAACCAGCTGGGACTGAGCTAGGTGTGAAAGCAAAGACTGAACAAACAGATTTTGGATGGGCATTTGCAAAACCAACTTTATGGTAAAACCCAGCATAAGCACAGCCCAGCACCAAGGACCTGCATAAGGAAGTCTCTGAGGTGAAGGGATCAGTCTCTCTCAGGCAAAGACAGCATCCTCTGCACACCTGGGCACAAGGAAGCCCCCAGAACATGGCTGGCTCTGAATCTGGGCATGCTGTTTGCTTGCCAGAGTTCCTCATCGAATGAAGGTGGAATGGGAAAATATTGGGAAAAGCATCAATCACTGCCCACTGCCAGCAAGCCCAGCTTCACCAGAGAGCAAAGAGCTACACTGGGGCAGCTCGCTTGGTGCCAGCACCCCACAGATGCAGGACCACAGCTGTGCCCTCATCACCCTCATGAGAACTCCCCATAAAACCACAGTTCCATCATCCTCTAGCAAAGTCAGCAGGGAGCCAGCATGACCTCCTCCCCCCTCCCCAGCGCCAGGCCAGCCCAGGAAGGAGGGAAGCATCACTCACGTTGTCCCGTTGGTCTCCCCGAAGCGCTGGTAGGACTCGGGGTGCGCGAAGCCATTCATGCCATCGGGAGGGCTGCCCTCAGGTGTCACATCTGTGGAGCTGTAGTCATTGTAGTCCTCGCTGCGGAGGCGCCGCGTGGACATGGTCCCTGTGGGGGCAGTGCCATCAGGGGTGCCCAGCTCAACAGCCCCATCCTCAGGCACCTTGGGGTCAGCCATGGTGCAGAGAGAGCGGCTCGCACTGCCAGAGCAAGGTCTGCTCCAGGGCTTTTATACAGCCACATGCTCCCGCCCCAGCAATCACACAGCTGGCATGTCCTAAGGTCAAAGGTGTACGGCACATTCCCACTGGCTCTTCCTTCAGGCTGGTGCCCATGTTTTGGGCACACCCAGACAGAATGGGGTCAGGATCCTGCAGGCAGAGCCTGGATGTGACCCAATTCACGTCAGGCATGGGAGCTGTGCACCCCTGCTCTAAGGGTGGTGAGCGTGACACCACAGGCAGCGGGGTAGGAGGGGACATGCTGGCACTGTGTCCCCTGCTCTGGCACTTGGGACTAGGGCTGTCAAGTGGACGGGCCAGGAAAGTGTAACTGCTTTTAACTTGCACACACTGTGCTGCAAGGGAACAGCTTGCTCTTGCCAAGGAAGGGAAAGTTTCCTAACTTCTCTTTTTTTCCTTTTCCCTTATTGAAGAATTTTTATTGAGGAGAATTTTTACAAAAATTTATACTCCCATTAGTGAGGAGCACAGATCATGTGCTGACAGCAAAACACCTGCCCCAAAGGTTTCACAGCCAAGGAGGTGCCTGTGGGGAAAAGGGACTTCCCAGGATGAGGCACCTGCACAGCCTGGAGCTCTTGCTCCAACAGAAACTCCAACAGTATCCAGCAAACCAGGAGCACCAGCACAAGCCTCACCAAGGACACACACCTCATGCCTTTGTCTGGAAAATAATCAGCTGGTTCAATTCCCACACATGCCACACCCAGTATCCCAAACACCCACTGGGAAGGAGCACCAGAGGCAGGGAAATTATGTGTAAGGCTCTTGCGCCACAGACTGGTGATCCAGTCCCTGCCCCATGGCTCCTCTGGGCTGTCATGCCTCAGGCTTCACACCTGCCCCAGCAGTCCTGGTGCTCCCCCATCCCACTCCCCAACACTGGTAAAGAACTGGGAGCAAGAGGAAGCAGCAGAGAAATGTCACTACTGCAAAAAACTGTCTCGTTTCCTGCCAGAGCTCTTCATGAACCCACCAAGTCATGCAAGAGCCTGCCAGATGCAACCTCAGCACAGACCAACACATCTGGCTGTGCCAGGAATGCTCAGCCTGGGCCACTGGGGTGCTGCTTCACCCACAGAGCACCCAGGCATTCCCCAGAGCACTGCTCTGCAAACCTGGCTGCTACATGGAAAACAAGCTGCAACCACTGGGAGGGTCCAGCCTGGTGATCAGAAGGGTAGCAGGGAGCAAGGGATTCCCCCCAGGTCTGGATGCTCCAGATCCCAGCTGCTCTGGAGCAGTTATCCAGGCCACAACAGCAATCCTGTATTTCCTGCAGCACCAGGCAACACCAGCAGCAGGAAGGAGCAGCGTGTCCCATGGAGTACCAGGCTCTGGAGCAGCAGTGAGGCTGGCTGGCAGGCAGGCACTCCAGAGCCAAAGGCAGCACATGCATCACTCCTGCCCAGCCTCCTCCCTCCCAGCTGGGACACGTAATCGTGTCCTGAACCGGCTCTGCCGCAGGCAGGGATCCGGCGGGGCAGGGAGCGGGAAGAGCGGCAGCAGGAGTTTACACAAGGAAAGCGTTAGAAGCTGTTTGTCATCACTGCCAGGCCCAAGGGGCAGCACAGAAACCTGGGAGGCTCTGCCAAGCACATGGGCTGGCAGAGAGAGTGGGAAGAGGGGGTGCAGGACTGGGTTGGGCAAAGGTACCCTTCCCAAGGAGGGTCTGCACAGCATCCAAAGCACCCAAGAGCAGTGAGTTTGAGATAAACACAACGTGCTGACATCACTCTGCCTGATTGCTCCCTGTGGATTTTTTTTTTCCCTTTCAAGCAGGCCCGTCTGCTTTCTGCTTTGAAGAGCCAGGGAAATGCATTCATCGTGACTTGCCTGCCTCGTGTCTGGATTAAAGGTTGCATAGCAGCAGGGAGCGAGCACTCTGCTCTCCCACAACGAACAAGGAAAAGCTGCAAAACTTGTCTCATCCACAAGAAAAACACTTAAAATCAAAGCAAAACCCCATTACACCATTTCCTTGTCACTGGAAACAGCAAAGGCAGGAACATTCGGTTCCCACTTCAAACCCAACTCCTCAGCCACTCTCATGTGCTTTTTTTGCCACCCACACACAGAAGCAATTTCATCCTATTAGGAAAGCGGGGGGGGGGGGGTTAGTGACAGAAATTTGTCCCTTACAGTGACAGCCCCATGCCAGAAGTCAAAAGCAAGCTGCTACTTGCTGCTGACCAAGACAGCTGTCCCCAGCTGAGCTGGGGCTGTGTGTAGATCAGGAAATCTTCCAGAAAAGTGAGCAAAACTCACTGCTGCTTCCTACCACACATGTTGAATCCTTCATTTCCAAAGCACTTCTCATAATAACCCACCTCCTGACACAAAGGAGAGCCAACAACAAGCCCCTTCCCCAGGCCACCATGTCGATGCCAGCTGACACCTCCCAGTCACAGCACCAGTTCTCTTGTCCCTGGGCTACCCAGTGCTCCCACAGCTCCAAGAATCCCCAGATTCACCTTTCCAGCGTTTCACAGCATGAGCCAGTGCCCTCAGCCCAGCTTCTCCCCACATGGAGGCTGCTGGGCACAAACCCCACCAGTCCCCACAGCTCCCACCGCAGCCAGGCTGTGCTGCCCAGCTCCCCTTGCCCCTCCACAGAGCAGCACAGCTGAAGCCTGCAGAGTGTGGGGCTCCCTGCAACCTGCCAGTGCCGCAGAGCATCCCGCACCCTTCCCAGCACCTCACATCAGGAACTGTGCCCCCTACATTGCATGGCACGCCCGGAGGAGCCCCATGGGGTGCCAGCCTTCCTGCAGGGCATTGCCAGCATGCCTATGTCAGCCTCCAGCACCCCCAGGCACCCCCAGCACACCCATGTCAGCCTCCAGCACCCATGTCAGCTGCCAGGATCCCCAGGCCCTGAGCACCCGCCCCTGCACAGGGGCTGCCAACGAGGCCCCGGAGCCCCAAATCCCTCAGCGCGCCCCGGCTGCCCCGAGCACCCACGCGGGACGGCGGCACTGCCAGGATCCCGCGCATCCACCGTGCCCTCGGCTCTCTGGGCACGCGGCGGGCTGACAGGCGGCTGACAGCCCCCACCCATCCACCCGCAGCCCCCCGGTGCCTGTCCCGGTGCTTGTCCCGGTGCCTGTCCCTGTCCCGGTTCCGCACCTCTCCGCCGCCCGCACCGCCCGGCCCGGCCGGGCCCGCTCGCTCGGCCGCGCCGTCACGTGACCGCGGCTCAGCTGAGCGCGGCGCGTGCGCGCGGGCAGCGCTGAGGGCGAGGGGCGGGGCCGGGCGGGGCCGGGCGCGGGCGGTGGCGCCCCCTGGCGGCGGGCGGGCGCCGAGGCCGCTGTGGGGAAAGGCGGCAGCGTCGAACCCCCGAGGGGCGGCCGGGGATGGGAACCGAGCTGGGCAGCGGTCTGGAGCACAGCACTGTGAGGGAACTGAGCTTGTTCAGCCTGCAGGAGGCTCGGGGGTGTCTTTATCACGCTCTACAGCTCCCTGAAGGGGGGGTGAAGGCGTGTGGCGTCGGGCTCTGCTCCCAGGCAGCCAGCGCCATGACAGGAGGACGAGGTGCTGAGCTGCACCAGGGAATGTTTATGTTGGACTTTAGGAGGGCTTTCTTCACAGAGAGAGTGATTAGACTGCCCAGGGAGATGGTGGAGTCACCATCCCTGGAGGTGTTTAATGAAAGATGGGACATGGCACTCAGCACCATGGTGAAGGGGACATGGTGGTGCTCAGTCAGGGGTTGGACTCACAGAGTTAGGTGGTGATCACAGAGATCTTCTTTAAGCTCATTGATTCTGTGTTTCTGTGATCCCCCTTGCCTTGGGGCAAAGCCTGCAGAGCCATGCAGATGTCAGGGTTAAAGAAGGTCACCCAGATGAGCGACACTCTCAAAGCCCCCAGCATGGGCTGTGGCTCCTTGGGCCATGGCTGTGTCCCTATGTCCCCACATCACAAAGCAGTGTTTGCAGATCCCTGCTCCTCACACAGAAACTGGCCTTGGGGCTGCTCAGCTCCACTGGCCACAGCATCCTCCACTGCTGTCCTCACCACAGCACCTCCACTTCCCCCAGCTCACACCTACACCCACACTATTCCCAGTGAAATAAATGTCACCTCCAGGTCACCCCCACCACGCCACCTCTACTTCCCCCAGCTCACACCCACATCCACACTATTCCCAGCGAAATAAATGTCACCTCCAGGTCACCCCCAGCAACAAGAGGCACCAGCTCCACGTCCTGGTAAAAAGATTTATTAAGAACCTGCAGAACCTGCCCAAAAGGAGGTTGCTGCCGTGGCACTGAAGGGGAGCAAGGGCAGAGGGTTAGTGCTTCTCCAGGCAAAGCCAGAGGGTGAAACAAAGCGAGTGGAGGGCACAGAAAGGCAGTGGGAGCACATCTGCGTGGTGGAGGAGCACCCGCAGCAGTTAAGGCCTATAAAGTGCTTGTAAAAGACCAGCCCTGTCGAGGGGCTACAAAACACAAGCAGGCAGGGATAGCAAGGGATGTGGGTGGCTGGTGGCACCTGGCACAGGGGAGTGATGACAGGCTCATACCCTGCCCAAAGCTGCAGCAAGAAGGACAGTCCCCAGCCATGGCCAGGACACCCCAAAAATAGGATCTAGGCTGGTGGATTTCATGGTCATCTCCCAGTAATCCCATGTTCAGGATGCTGCTGTGTTTGGGTGCCTCTGCCAGTACTGGGGAAGGACAGTCCCAGTGCAGCATCCTGCCTTGGCTCACTCCCAGAGGAAAAATGAGATGAATGTGACTGGTCCTCAGCCAGGCTGTGCCCCAGCAGTGCATCACAGCCTTGTGTGCCCCTCTGGAGTGAGCACAGCCATCAACCAGCAACCTCTTCTGCTGCTGGGAGCATCACCAGCCTCTTGGTCCCCCCTAAGTGGGAATGCCCATGTGGGGCTCAGGTAGTTTCCATCCTCAGGTGTTCCTGTTTGCCACAGGAGGAGCATGGGGAGGTGCCTTTCACAGGCGCCTCGTGCCACTAAGCTGGTTCCCCATGCAGGACAGGGATGCAGCAACAGCAGGTACAAAGCTGCTGTGTGGGGTAGGGACACTTCTGCAAAACAGCCCTGTGCTCTGGCCAGAGATGGTGGGAAGCAGGAAAACCCTCTGCAACTAGTGCTGCATCCCTCTAGCCTGCCCCAGCACTCCCAAACACTCCCTCATCCCCACAGACTGCTCCAAGAAATACTGCTTTTTTCTGGAATGTTTTTGTCTAAAATTGCCCTGATAGGAATAAGAAAAAAAAAAAAAAGAAATTGGATAAAAAATAACAACCCCAGGTCATGCTGGAGTTAGGCTCCAAGGCCACCCTGTCCAGGCAGGAGATACCCTGGTGATGGGTTTGGGGACAGCAGAACAGCCAAAGGGGCCTCTCTGGGTGCAGCAGAGGAAGAGGCACTGGGGAGGACAGGAGGTGCCTCCTCCTGACAGCAGGAGGGAAGGACCTCACAGGGATGGGCTGGCACAGGATGGGATGGGACAGGGGACCAAGCTGGAGGGGATATGAGGGCCAGTGTCCCACCCCTCAGTGGGAGTGCAGGGAGAAGGCCAGTTTGACACAGCTGAGCTCCTCCCCGCCATTGCTGACCACCACCCGCACGCGGTAGTTGCCGTTGGTCATCCAGGAAGGGAGCTCCACATCGGGCACATCAAAATCGCTGGCTGGCAAGGAGTAGGAGCCCTGTGGAGAGAGGGGACAGACAGACAAGAGGTCAGCCAGAAGGCCAGCCCAGCACCAGAGGGCACAGTGGCACCCAGTGGCAGTGCCAGTGTCACCGCGAGGCACGGCCGTACCGCTTTGAAGGGGCAGTGGCAGGGGATGCCATAGGTCAGCAGGGGCTCCGGGCAGGGTGTGCCGGGTGGGATGAGCTCATCCAGAATGCTGCAGACGTCATTGTAGGTGCAGCTGCCCAGCTGGTCGATGCAGGGCAGCTGGATCCAGAGGTCACCCAGTGCCTTCTCTACCACCAGCGCCGCCTGCAGGGAAGGTGTTCAGCACCAGCATAACCAGCAGGGGCACCCACAGCTCCTCACCAGCCAACTCAACTCCCTCCACTCTTGATCATGCAATCCTTGGGATGTCCATGTGGTCACTAAACCCCCCTCCTGCCTCCCCCTCCTGGCTTTCAGTTCCTCTCAACCTGCAGCTTCTGTTCCTCCAACCTCAGTTTGACCCCTTAAGCTAACACCACCCCACGCCTCACATCCCCACCTGCTTCCCCTCTCTTCTGCCTGTCCCAAAACTCCCAGGGTGCTCCCATCCTGCAGCTCTGGCTCCTCACTCCTCCAGCACTCACCCCACAGTCCCAGGCCCAAACAGACACCATAGCATTGTTCAAGACAACCCACACACACTGGACAAGAGACATGTTCTGTCTCATTCCAAAAAACTCCCCAAAAGCGTTGCAGGGCAGCTGGCATGGCCCAAGGCTCCCAGAGCAGTGCTGTGCTGTGCTGTGCCATGTCCTTGGAGGGAGCAGCTGGGTTGGCTGCTGAAAAACAAGTGCTGCAGTGATATCCAGAAACACCCACAGCACTTGGGGTTCACCTCCCTCCTGGAGCCAATACATCCCCAGGACATGAAACAACTCAGGTGGTTTCTGCCCTAGGAACAAGGTTGGGAGGCTCCAGCTGAACAGGTCTCCCCATGCCCACTGCCCTGTTCTGCCTTACAAAGCCCAGTGTACTCAGCCCTGCACCTCTCTGCACCTCACTCCCCAAGGGCTGCTCATTCCTGTACCCATTTCCCAGCTGCCAGTGGTTTGGGGAAGCTCTGCCCTCCCTCACCACACAGAGGGACATCTGGCACTTACCTTCAGAGGGGAGCCCATGGTCTTGCCACTCTTGACAGCTGCGCTGACACGCAGGCTCCCCGGGATGCTGATGGGGTCGGGCGCCACGGAGAGGCTCTGCAGCACCACTGGGTCCCTCTTGTCACCACAGTTCTCCCAGGCAAAGCCACCAACCTGCAGCACCGAGGGACAGGAGGAGTTAGAGGCAGGGCAAGCCCTGCCTTGTGTTTGCAGGAGGTTTATCCAGAGCTGCCCCTCTGACCCCTGCCAAACATCTGCTCACAAAGAGCCAGAAAATGACCTTCAGCCCCTTCAAATGACTGTTCTTGAACTCCCAGCTCTCCAAGACTGAGGACATTGCAGAACCCTCTGTCTGTGTGCCTCTGCATGTCCTTTACACACAAAGAGGATTACCAGACTGCAATTTCCAAACTTGCCTCAGCTCTGCCTCCAAACGCCTGACGTGTGACCAAGGCAAGATGCATCCATCATGCCAACGGCACCAAGCAAGGTGTGTGAGGACAGGTCAGAGCAAGCTGGGACCAGGTGGTGGCTGCACTGTCCAGCAGGATGCTGGGCAGGGGTGTGGGAGGATCCCCTTGGAGGGGCAGTGAGGTTGGCACAGCCTCCCACCTCATCCAGGACCAGCCCTGCTTAGTGAGCCCTCATCCACCAGCTCCACCACCTAGTTCCTCATAGGAGCAAGAATCACACTCAGGGACCAGATGAGTGTCTGTGCTCATCCTCTGCCTGATGCACCCCAGGGACCTGGCCCTGAGCTACAAATGAGTACAAATCCTGATCCAGAGTGCGAATGAGCCAAGCAAGCAGCATTGCCCTAATGTGATAATGAAAATCCACACATAAGGAGATGTTACCCGAATGAGAGACATCACTTATGTGTCTGGTCTGAGTTAAGAGTCGCTCTGGGACATCTCCCCTGTTCCCTACAAGTCCCACCAACCTCTCCAGCCACCACCAGTAAAGACACTTTGGTTCAAAGGTGGAGGGCTAGCAAGACTTGTCTGGAACAGCCACTACTGAGCCTGCCAGAGGCAAATGGCAGAGACCAGCCCCAGCTCCCTCCCAGAGCAGGTTTGGCTGGAGCATCCCGTGTCCCCACGGCATGACGCGGGGCTCTCCTGCCTGCTCGCAGCCGCAGAACCGGTGGAGGCTGTATTGCCTGGTGCCACACGGCAGCCCCAGCGGGCACAGCGCAGCCCACGCAGCCGAGCAGCCCATCCCACATCCCGCTCGCCCGCCGGGAGCAGCCCAGGGCAGGACACAGGGCTCAGGACAAGCCGGGACAAGGGTAGGCTGCACCCCGACACTGAGCCAGAGCTGGGGGGCCCCAGCCCGAGAGTCTGCGGGCAAAGAGGCTCCAGCGAGCTGAGCATCAGTGCGTGGCTGCAGAATGCTGCCCGCCGAGCCCCCTGCAGCCTTCCCAACCGGTTCCCCCTTCCCTCGGGCAAGCGCAGGAATCCTGGAAAATAAATTGCGATATTTCCCTTCACACCGCGTGAGAGTTACACGTGGTAACTGGCTGTGTCTTAATCAGCGCGTGTTAATGAGCCAGACCCAGAACTCCGTGGGAATAAGGAAGAAGAACCTGGGCTGGAAAAGATTTATGGAGCAGCAAAATGAGAGCCGGGATACGATCAGCCGAAGGACGAGGCCGCTGGGTTTCAGCGTTGAGAAGTGTTTGTAAACACTGGATCCCTCCTGCTCCGAGCTGTCCTCAACCTCCAGCACTGCTCCCAGCGCGGGGGGCTCCGGGGCTCCGGGGTTCCATGGACCCACTCCCCTGCCCAGCCACAAACACCAGCAATCTTCCACCCTGACTGGATGGGAAAAGCTCCAGGGGTCCATGGACCCACTCGCCTGCCCAGGAACAAACACGCACTCACCAGCGGGATAGGAAAAGCTCCTGGTCTCCTGCAATCCCAGCGGGATGACGGAGTCTTACCCCTCTCCGCCCCGCCGAGTGCCCTCCGGCAGCCCGAGGGCTGCGGGGTCCCCGCTCACCTTGCTGAGCCGCCGGGCCCCGCTGCGCTCCACCAGCTGCGGCGGCTGCGGCCCGGCCAGCGCGGCCGGGACGAGCTGCAGCGCGCACAGCGCCAGCGCCAGCCCCGCGCACAGCATCCTCCGGGAATGCGCCGGGAACGGGCCGGGGTGAGTCCGGGGAGCTGCTCCGAGCGGTGGGGAGGCGAGAGGAGGGCAGGCACCTCGGCGGGACCGGGCGGGCAGCGGCCGGTCTTTGAAGCCCCGAGCAGAGGGGACGAGCCCTCTCTCGGAGCCCGGCCCACCACCGCCCGATGCCACTCCCTCCCCCGAGGACGCTCACATCTTCCCTTCCCCTTTTGCTCTTTTTTTTTTCCCCTCCCTTCCCCGGTTTCGCTGCCAAGCGCAGGACTGGACTCGCAGGGATGCTGGGACGGGAAGCGCCGCTTTCCCAGGATCCCAGAGCCGGCTCTGGAGCGGGGGAGCGGGAGCTGCACCCACCCCGCCGGGGCACACACATCACCCCGCTGCCATGGGGAAGCACGACCACCTCCCCACCACCCACCCTCCACCCCGGGCTGCGGCTCTCCGCACATCCCGCTCGGGGGTGCCCCGGCTGTGCGAGGCTCGGTACCCTCTGGGCAGTACCCGGGACCCCCACGCTTCCCCCGCGCTCGGCACAGAGCAGGCGGCAGCTGAAGAGCAGAGATATTTGAGATATTTCAGATATTTGAGACCCTCACACCCGATGTGTGTGAGCAGGGGGGAGGGGACGCTGGCATCGGGTAGCCCCTGAGTGGGCAGTTTGCCACAGCACTCTTACCACCCATCTATGTAAAATGCTGGATTTATCATCCCCTCTTCCTTTCCTACCCCCTGTTTGCGGATCATTTTCCAGACAGAGCTGCCCCAGGCACCCCCATCATGCTGGAATGGTCACACGGGTACCCCTCCATCAGGATGGCACAGCAGCATGGATTTTCCCATATATTTTGGTGGACAGATGCTTTTATCCTGCGGAGGGGCCTGAGCCAGCTGAGCACACATGACACAAGTGTGGCAGGTCTCAGCCCTCCCCCCCGCCACAGCACGGTCAGGAGCCACTTGTGAGACCCTTCCCCACATTCAGCTCTGCACTGCCTCGCACAGGGACACTGCTTGGCCTCCCCATAGTGCTCCCAGCCCTGGGAAGGGTTGCCTGCCTTGTCCAAAGCTCCGTCTCAGCTCTATTTTTAGCCTTCCGTCCTTATTTAGCAGCGAGGCCGGGCGGCAGCGTGCGGCAGGGCGTGGGAACAGGCAGGGGACGCGCTGGGTGCTGCTGCCCACCCCGAGCCCGCAGCGACAACTGCGCCGCCGATCCACGGCCGAGGCTCCGGGGTGAGGCATAAATAGCCCGCACCTCCCAGCCGGGAGCGGGGCGGAAAGTTATTCCCTGGGATTGGCTTTCACTTTGAGGCCCTGGAGCAGCCGGAGGACAGGGATAAGGATAGGGATGCACGGGGACACAGAAGGAGCATTGTGTTTGGGGCTGCGAGGGGAGCAGAGCCCCTCACCTCAAGCCACTGGTATCGTATGCTTTTCTGCTTCTCACAGCCATTGTGAGTGAAGGTTTCACTTCCCTTTCCCATCCTTTTCCACTTCATTTTGCCATGGGGGTAAAAAGAGAATAAAGGACTGCAAGAACAGGTTAACCCACATCTTTTTGCTTGGAAAAGCACTGGCAGGGACAGGAATGACTTGAAATCGTTTCACTACCTCAAGGCAGAATCATGTATGACCTAAATCCCCACTAAAAGAGCCTGTGACTTTTTTTGGGCTCCAACACATGTGAGAACTTCTCCAATTCAAACAGTTTTTTCAGCTATCTCACCCATGCAAAATTGAGTCACAAGGTCTCAGCAGACCTGGCTAAACACCTCAGATTTGCATTGAAGAAAAGCAGCCAGAAACATCATTACCTCTCATTTACAAAAGCAAACCGATGGCAAATGATGAGCAGGGTTTAAGCAGGACCACTCTCTGTCCCTTGCTTGGGCTGCAGCTCTACCAGGACCCATCAGGCATCACCACATGCCAGCTCATCACCCAAAAACCTTCCAGCAAAATATCCTCCACCTCTCTTTTTTTTTTATTTTTCCAGACTAGGTTTCTGAAAATAAGACATACAAATAAGAAAAAAAAAAATAATTACCCCATCTGCACTCACAGAACCACTCTGCAAACAGACCATGCCAGGCTGGCACTGACACTGCCTTGTACCCATCCTGTTGTGCCTAGTCCTTACCAGCTAGAACCAGAGAGAGAGCCGCAAGAGACACTTAAGCAGTTTGCACAAATGCTTTTCTTATCCAAAAGCTTTGGCAAACACTTTAAATGACCATTGGTACAAATTACCTCGACTTTCCAGCTGTTATCCCATTTGCGGCAATTCAGCCGAGCATGTGATAAAGCCTCCTTGTCTCACTTTTCTAGACAAAGCCCTGGAGATGTCTCCAGCTGCTGTCATTCCTGGGGAGAGATCAAGATAACACCAAAAAAAGACATTAGAGCAAACTTCAAAATGAGCTGAAGCTGCCTCAGGTGGGGGCACCACACCACCTCTGCTTTCCTGGACTCATTTTCCTGTCTTTGCATGGCTTGAAATTCCCTCACTCCCACAGTCTCCTTTTTCTCCAGGCTGCCTTACGCACTCTCCAGGCCCTTCGGCTCCCCAGATCCCTGGGGTGCTCTGGTTACCCCTACAATGCCATGGAAACCCCCTGCTTTGCTTAAAAGCAGCTGAACAGAACAGTTTCTGGCTGTTGAAAGTGCTGCCCTGAAAAGGGAGCAAGTTTTCAGTGTACTGGGGCAGAGGAGGATAAAGCAGGGCTGAGATGAAAGACCAGTCTGGCAGGCACATATCCCATGCAGTTTCCACAGGAAAGATTGGAGAAACTGAGGAATTGCTAAAATCAAGCTAGAATAAGAGAGATTTGGGGTAGCACAGGCAGGGCATTTGGCAGGCAGGCTCACAAGTGCACCCACAGGCTGAAGGAAGGATGTAACATGGTCTGGGCAGCCAAAAGGCAGCAATCTAGAAGCACAGGGCTGTCACAGCAGAGCCTGCAGCAGAGGCTGGGGCTCTGGGGATGGGGGTGCTGCAGCTGGCCTTGCTGCACAGGCACATCCCCAAGCCCCAGCTCTGCCTTAGCCTGATGTGACCAAACTGTTTTTTCTCCACCATCGTCATGCAAAATCCAACCAGGAGCCCCACTTTGTGGCACGAGGGCATCCCCAAGCACCCCCAAGCACCCCACAGTAAAAAGCTGAAATTTCCACCAGCACATGTGCGAAGTACTGGCCCTTTGTGCACCAGCAAGATGTGATGGCAGCTGGACAGGCTCCTCATCAGCTGCCCACACAGTTGCTTCTCTTTGCAGCCAGGCTCCAGCGATGCAAATTCAGCCTGGAAATCTGCATGTGCTTTGTGCTTGCCCCTGTAGGCCTTCAGTCTCAGAAGTCTGGGCCGGGATTTTTAATTAACCCTGGAGAGGTGGAGAACAGCACCTTGTGCTTTTATCCCACAAACGATCTGCTCAGCCCAAATAAGTACTCTCATGCAGGGAAGGAGACTTGCCCCACTCTGAAGTGCTAGGAGAGATAAGAACTGAGATGCTCTCGCTGGTTTCTGAGCAGTGGGAGCAGATGCCAGAAGCTTCTGTGACTCACAAAATTTCACTCAGGTTTGGCAGCAGCCACCCAAGAGGACGCAGGCAACTGGTCCCACCAGTCCCCTGAGACTTGGGGCAGTGTGGACCTGCCCCTCACCTTCCCCACCCTCCCATCCAAGTGGTGTTTCACAATTTCCTCCCGTGCCAGGGTTACCAGGGCAAGAAAAACACCTCCAAGCCGAACGTGACAGGACGACCAGGCACCTCCACTCCTCCCTCACTGCCCAGGCAAAATGCCAAGGTGTTGGCATCCCCAGAGCCACAGGCTGCTTGGACTTCTCCCAGGGGATATTTGGAAAATGTCAGAATAGAAACTTGTTGACAAAAATCTTGCAATGTTTCCATGCAGGCACGGCCTTGTGACCAGGTTCAAACACTCCAATTTCAGCAGTTCTGGTTAGCAGCAATGGGTATTCAGGTCACAATGTGTGGTCATTCAGGAATGTATAAAAATAATAATTTTTTAAAAGTCCTTTAAAAATAAGATCAAAATAAAAACATTTGGAAGAACCTGCCTTTCCTCACATTATTTTTTAGATGGGACACTTTCAAATCCATGTATTTTTCCCTATGTGTTCAGGACCCACTTCCAAAATCCAGGATTTCCCCCTGGAAAAGGAACCCTGGCTCCAGGCCCAGCATTTGGGGTGTGTGGGATGTTCAAGGGAAGGGTTGTCAGGATGCAATCCCTCAGGCAATATGGATCACACCAAAACCCTCTCCAGCCAGCACGACGACCCCCAGAGCAGAGCTCCTGCCAGGAGCAACACCCCAAACCCACCACTTGTCCACAAATACCCCCACACAAGCTGAAACTTGATGGGGTGATGGCAAAAGGCAGATGGATTCTGCTTCCTCACCCTCATCCCTACTCCGAAGGGGGCTGGGGTGGGTTCAGCAGAGGCAGCCCCCTGAGCAGCTGGTCCTGCTCCCACCCTGGCCCTGGTGCAGGGCTCCTGTTCCCCTTTCTCCTCGCCCAGGAGGGGACACCCCAATGCAGGGATCCGGCTCTCTTCCCTGCACCAGCCCTCTTCCCTGTAAAACCAAACTCACCCCTGCTGCGTGTCGATGTTCGTTCGCAGGAGGCGCGTGGCACTCCAAGGGCAGCAAGAGTTGTTAGTGTTGGCACCTGTGGTCTGTGAGAAATTGTTCTCTGCAGTTTTGAAGGCTGAATTGCAGTTTCGGCCATGGACACACAGAGTGAAAAGACTGTTAATTTCCTTAGAAAGGAAAGTCTGGCACCCCATGGTTTAGGGGCAGACAAAGGGCTGTGTAGGGGAAGGAACTCCTCACAGGACCTTTCTTCACCTCAACCCCCACTCCAAGGTCTAGCAGCCCCCCGTGTGACCAGATGCTTTCAGAGGGTTACCCAGGCACACCTGCACATGGAGCTGCTAGTCCAGAGGGGCTAACAGGGGTATCCCAAGTGTCCCTCCAGGAACTATGGTTGGAGCATCCAGCACGGACTAGGGAGCAGCCAGACCCACCTGGGCATGGAGCATCACTGAGAAAATGCCAAGGGAAGAGCCTTTTTGCCAAGGGGCAGCATCTGAGCAGGCCAGGCAGCATGTGGTGTTCCAGCAGAGGGCTTTCAACTTTACCCTTTTACTGTGTCAGTCCCTCCCCAGAGCCCCCAGACCCTCCACAGCACTCCCAGAAAGGAGAGGGGTTATTAGGAGAAAAAGGATTTAGAAAAACGGGGAAAAGCTTCCTTTTCCATTGTTTTTTGTGTTCAAACTGGGAGGGACTTGGCTTCCTCTGCAATTTTAATGGTCTCACTTGAAAGAATCCTGCCTTTTCTATGCTGTTAGGGGTGTTAATTGACAGGGAGTCCCCATTTTCTATTATTTTCCAGTTTAAATAGAAGGGGAAAACCTTGACAATGTTTCTTATGGGTTTGAATTAAGGGTGGCCGCCCCCTTTTTGTTGTCCTGAGGCCTAAATTGAGGGAGAAGCCCACCTATCCCTCCATCTTAAGGGTTTGAACTGAGGGAACAATCCCTCTTTTCTCATCACTGGAGAGATTTAAAGTGAGGAAAACCCCTCTTTTCCCAATACTTAAGGAGAGTAAATTAAAGGGCAGGAGCTATTTATTTGCCATTGTATTACTTTCAGTAGAGGTAACTGCCCCATTTCCTCTTTTTAAGGGGTTCACTGGAAGGAAGCTCTGCCTTTTTCAGCATTTTAAGGGTTTAAAATTACATTTCAGGGCACTTTTTTCTGTGCCGTAGGACCAAGTATCTCAGAGAAGGGTGAGCCCGGCATGCACTTAACCCTTACACTGCCTGGGAGGCTTTTATTTTTCTTATTTTTACTTATAAGGCAACAGGATGAGAAATCGTGTCTATTTGAGCTCCCCCCCTCCCCCCAGCTTTTCAGAAGCATAGCAGAGGCATCCACATGTCTTACAGCACACAAGGTCATCCACTGCACTCACAGGAATGCCATTTAACTTTGCCTTTCTCTAGCCCAGGTGCCACTCATAATAACGGCCACAGCCTTGGAATCAGGATGAAGCTGGAGCCTGAAGCAGCCAGGCACACTCAGGAGAGGGCAAGTAGCTGACTTGCTGGGATTTGGCCCACATGACACTGAACTCATACATTGGTTTTGTTATTTTTTATTGTAGCTGACCAAAAGGCTAACAGGTGATCACGGGGCCCTCTGAGGCAGACTCATTTCAGGTGCAATGTGGATTTACATCACCGATCTTCCAAAAGATAAGTCAGGGGCCACGGCCTGGAGATGGGATGATGGGAGAGTAGCAGGTTGGGAATTCTTGGGACAGATTTAAAAATTAGCAGAGGGAAAAGCAATCTTCTCTAAGGAGCCTCTTAGGACAGCTAAAGGGAGAGGTTCTACTTTTGATGGCAGCTTTCAGGCAGGCAGTGCAGAACAGTTCCAGTCTATGTTATGTTGTCCACTGCATTGTGTTTCCTAGTGTGTCTTTGTGGTCCCTTTTGCCTTTTCTCTGCCCTGCCACATAGCCTGCTGCAATAGGACAAGTCCCAGGGACTTGCAGTTTGTGGGGTGTTGCTGGACTCTAGATGATATTCCTAGATACACACAAGATATGCTGTATGTACTTACATTGTATGTACTTAGGCTGTATGTAAGTGCGTCACCTTATATTGTGTGTACTTGCACTCTATGTACACTTGCACTGTATGCATCGGCTTATATTTTGTATACTTATATTGTACCACTTATGATTGGAGCTGCCCTGCCCTGGCACGTAGTCACAGTTAGGTAGAACAGTTATAAAAACTTTATTGTTCATCTGTCATTTATGGGATTTTGGACAGAAAATTTATTGGTCCAGGGCGGGGACAAATCCTAGCTGCCAGATAAGCCACTTGTTGACCACTTCCTGTTGTCTCACAGGTCCCCGAGGCTGCCGATTTCCCCAGAATCTGCCATTTGACATCAAGGAGCGTCAGCCACAAGATGTGTTGAAGCACATTCTTCAGTGTCTCAAGTAAGGGCTGCAGTGAGCATGTAAGTGGGAAGAGTGTGTGAGCGTGTGTGAGAGCAGGTGTCTGTGTCTGCTCATCTCTGTGTGTGTGAGCATATGCTGACTGGATTTAACCTTGTGTGTGTGACTTTTATAAAGGATTTGACAAACCTGAAAAGCAAATTTAGAATAAAAAATCCTCAGCCGGGTGTTTTTGGCTTTTTTCCCCAGGGCTGGGTGGTTTTTTTCCTTGGTCCCGGTCAGTCTGCGAGGCAACGTTCATCGCCAAAGTTTGGGCATGGACTGTCCAGGAACTTGGGTTTTCGTCTGGCAGGATGATTTTTTTGGTGCCTCCCGGGAGCCACGTTCCCAAGGACCAATGTTTGCTGGGTTGTAATTTAGCAGTTGTGATGAGAAGGACGGTGAGTTTGTGTGTAATCTGAAGGGGGTGGTTATGGTAGTATTGTTTTCTGTGTGCTTTTGTTGTTTTGGCTTTCCTGTAACAATAAATCAACATGTAATGAAAATAGGAAAAGGTTATCATCTTGTGTTAGTATGTGTTTTGTGTCGTATTGCTCTGTATAGTAGGGTGAGCACAGGGTGAACTCTCTCCTCCTTGCTGTGACACCTGGGCTGGCAGGGATGACACGGTGACCTCGGCCAGCCGATGCTGCCTGTGCCATCACCTGGCACTGACATGTTGGATGAAAATCCTTTTGCTGGGATTTTTCTCCTGAGAAGCCTTACAACAGAAATGGAATCAATAATGATCTGCTGGCTGTGGAGTGTAGGCTGGAGATGGTTTAGCAACAGGAGCACCTTGGATTGGTCTTCTGTGCATTGTTTCTACTCGATGACCAATCATGGTCCAGCTGTGTCGGGGCTGTGAGCAGTCCCAGGTTTTTATTATTCATTCCTTTCAAGCTTTCTGATGTCTCCTTGCATTTTTAGTGCAGTCATAATATCTCATTTTCTTTTAATATAATAGAAATCATAAAATAATCAATGAGCCTTCTGAAAAGAAGCATCAAGGTTCTCATCTTTTCCCTCCTACTGGGGACGCTCAAACACCACCACAATCATCGGCCAGACCTGGTCTAGGAAGTCCAAATAAAATAAAGTTAAATTAAAAAAAAAAAAGCTTTAAAACTAAAAAAATTTAATAATTTTTATATTCATTTGATATTAAAAAATTACAAACCATAAAGTGCAGTAAAGTGAAGTGCCGTCAAGCACAACCGTCATAAAACAGGGTGCCGTAAAGCGTGACTGTCGTAAAAGGTGCCGTAAAGCGCGACTGTCGCGAAACTGCCGTAAAGTGCGACTGTCGCAAAAGGTGCCGTAAAGCGCGACTGTCGTAAATACGGCCGTAGAGCGCGACTGTCGTAAAGTGTCGTAAAAGGTGCCGTAAAGCGCGGCTGTCGTAAAGCTGCCGTAAAGCGCGACCGTCGTAAAAGGTGCCGTAAAGCGTCACTGTCGTAAAACTGCTGTAAAGCGCGACTGTAGTAAAGTGTCGTAAAAGGCGTCGTAAAGCGCGACCGTCGTAAAAGGTGCCGTAAAGCGTGACTGTCGCAAAAATGTCATGAAGGGTGCCGTAAAGCGCGACTGTCGTAAAAGGTGCCGTAAAGCACGACTGTTTTAAGGAATTTTTTTATTTACATAGGGGGACATAAACTCTTTAATTGTATCTGCCGCTGGGCCGTGGCTGCCGTGGGGCAGGTCCGAGCTTGCAAGGCGCTGGCTGAGCTCTTTACTGCAAGGGAGCCGGCCGCAGCCGCTCCCCCGCCAAGCTCCGCCCCTGCTGCCAGTCTAGAACGAGACACGCCCCCACCTCCCCATTGGACCCCACGGCTCCGGTACCCGCAGTCTCTCTGGCCCCTGCCGCCCCGCCTCCCACGGCCCCGCCCCCTGCTCAGCCAGCCCTTCGGACCTCGCGGCCCTTCCCACCACTCCCGCCATCCCGGCCTTTGCAATCCCGTCCACCGCGGCCCCGCCCCCTTATTCCGGCGGTCTCAGCTACCGCGGCCCCGCCCCATGATCCCGCCTCTACGAGCCTGCCCACAGCGTTACCGCGGCCCCGCTCCCTCCTGCCCCCGGTGATTTCGCCGCTTCCCCCCCCCTCCGCGCTAGTGCGGCCGCTGCTGCCGCCCCCCAAGTCCCCCTGGCCCTCTTTGCCGACACAGCGCCAGTGGCGGCCCAAGTGCCGTCGCTGC